>NC_052054.1:80863172-81121850 GCF_903992535.2 Arvicola amphibius
AGTCCTTTTCAGTCCTTGCAGAAAGATATACTTCCCATTCACAACTGATGGACACAGGTCAAAGGAATTCTTTGTTGGTATTTTAAGGTGATAGAGGAAAAAAAGGACAGCTAACTGTAGTCTCCAATTCTAAGAAACTTCATTTCTCTTGTTCTGAAAACTGCCTCTCTTCACCTGTAAGTCTCTGACTCTTGCCCCTAACCCACATACATTCCTTTCAGATATGCACCCATCAGATTGACAGAGAACTTAAGAAGCAAGTAAAAGTAACACTTTAACCCTTGGAAATCTATATATTGTTTGTGAGGTGGCTAGTGGGGACCTCAGCACCATCTAGGTCCCTGTTTCTTTCTCCATCTGATCTGCCCCAAATCTAACAACTATGATCATTTTGCCCAAAAGTCCATTCTATTTTCATTTAGGAATTCAAAGGGTTAATTGCAGTCTTTTAACCTAATCTAGGGAATATATTTATAACATTTTATTTTTTAATTATTTTTATATGTATAAGTGTTTGGCCACACATATGTCTGTGCACCATATGCATGCCTGGTTTCCTTGGAGACCATAACTGGATACTAGATCCCTTTGAACTGAAGTTATAGATGGTTATGAGCTTCCATGTGAATGCTGGCAATGAAATCCGAGTCTGTGGAAGAGCAGCCAGGGCTAAGCGATGAACCACCTCTCCAGTCCCTACTTATAGCATTCTAAACACTTGCTATATGTGTACAAAGAGGTTCCATACCTAAACTTTAGCAGGCAGCTGAGTAGATGAGAGCCATAGTCTTAACCCTGATAACAGAAAAGATATGTTCCTTTACGGTACTTGACAGAAAACTCAAATGATTATATCAGAACTCACACGTGGGAAACAATGGGGGAAGTATCCCTAGTAATACCCGATTCCCTGTGTCTTAGAAAGCAAAACGCTGTTGCTATCAACTCTATTAACAATGCTATGTTATGAAAGGTAATAAATGAGCCGTCCAAATACCTTGTTCCTTTTATTTTAATACAGATTAGCTGAAACCAGCCAACCAATACACTGACCGCGACTCTTAAGGGCCAAAGGCAACCTATCTGTAAATTTTTAAAAACTTTTTCAGGTATTAGACTAAAGTTTCAAAAATCAGAACAGGGACACCAAATTCCTTTCCTACCATTTTCTAAACAGACAGTCTTTAAAGCTTTACTTAATAATTAAGAGGATTTAAAGGCCAGAAAAGCCAGACCAGGAGATTAAAGGGATTGTTGTGGCAACTTCCCATTCCCTAACTCAGTCTAAGGGAACCATCTTATCTTGGTGACAAATGAGCCACTGATGATCCTTGTAGTCAGTCTCCGTGTTTCAGCTGTGAGAGCACAAAATAGCTCAGCTATAATAAACCTCCTATGAGACCAATCTGCTAACTGGAGGGCCATTAGAATCATAACTGCCCCCTCCCCTGTCATGAAAGGACCATCCCGTATCTAAAAATCTCAGGCTAAGGTCAAACATGAAAACTGAAAACATCTTTAACTTTTGTCCTGGACAATAACAAACTTCCCCTTTGAAGACATGACCCTGGGGTTACACAACTCCCAAGTTTTCCCTGGGACTCTATGCATGAACCTCTGATAATCCAAGATATGGCAAGGGCTATGACTATATTACCAACATAAGAACTACATTCTCCTCCCTACCTTTCTGATTTAACATTCCTGTCCCCAGTCTTCCTTCCTAGCAGTAATGGTAAACTCCAACCAGCACACTTTAAACCTCTCTTAACATGTATGACAGACTCTTTTTCATTCATTCCTTTTGGTTCTATCCAGCTGCCTGATTCCCTTCCTAGGTAGAGACATTGCGTCCAACCTCCAGTATCATTTATGACATTTAAAGGAACCTTAAAATATTCATAAAGCTAATCCCCTGCCCTATAAATATCCAGGGGTGTCTAGATCCCTTATCTCTATTTACAACCCTACATCTTATAAAAAGTTCCCCTTTAAGTGTGAGGCATCTCTAGTCCCAGATGCTCACCAGCAGCCACTTCTGTCATTAAAGACTTTCCCCAAAGGCCCAACTGAAACCTAAAATGAAAATTGAAACCTAAAGGTGTTCAGAGCATCTTGTTGACAAATTTCTAATGTTATGGTGAGGGAGGAGAGTCATCTGTCTATGTGTTACTTTCATTGGTTAATAAAGAAACTGCCTTGGCTTTTTGATAGGACAGAAATTAGGTGGGTGGAGTAGACAGAACAGAATGCTGGGAAGAAGGCAATGAGTCAGACGCCATAGCTCTCCTCTCCAAGATGGATGCAGGTTAGACTCTTCCCAGTAAGCCACCTCCTTGTGCTGCTACACACATTAATAGAAATGGGTTAATCAAGATGTGAGAGTTAGCCAGTAAGAGGCTAGAGCTAATGGGCCAAGCAGTGTTTAAATGAATACAATTTGTGTGTTATTTCGGGTGTAAAGCTAGCCGTGCAGGAGCTGGGTGGCGGGACGCAGCCCGCTGCTCCTTCTACATTATGGGGTTACACCCATATTACTCAACATGTAATACTCTTACATTGGCAGTAAGAGTCAGATGGATCCTAAAGAACACTCCAAGACCAAAGAGTCACAAATCAAACTGTGATCCCAACCACTCCATAGGTCCCTCACACTGTAAGGAAAAATATACTCCAATACCTGGGTTTATAGACTTTAAGAATGCTTTCCATCTGCATTCCAATCCAATCAGACTCAGTTCTTATTTGTCTCTGAATGGCAGGATGGCTTATGACAGATTCAACCACTCACCTGGAGTGTCTTGCCTCAGGGCATATGGGCAACCCCTACCTCTTTGCCCTAACAGAAAACCCTTTCTTCCTTGAAATGTTCATAAAGGAATAGCTTTAATTTAGTACACAGATAATTTTATTAACCTCTAGCAGTCCTCTTACCTCACATCAGAACACTACTGTAACTCATCAGAGATGAGTCTCATAGTTATATTACAAGTTCCCCTTCAAAGTTACAAATCACCATGCAAATGATTTTATAATCAGTAAGCACAAGGCCTTACAGACATCCTAACTATGGGGTTTCCAACCTCAAAAGAATTAAAAACCTATGACTATGTGTTGGGAGCAATGAGACCCCAGATCTTGAATTTCTTGTAATTCCCTGATCTGCCTACAGCTGCTCTGAGCACGAGACCTTCAGGAGTTCCTGATGGCAGAAGAGTGGTTTCTGGTGGGTTTGGCTGGGGCATGGCTATCTCTATATAATCTGCTCCTGAACAAAATAAAGGGGGCATTCTTGGGGAACTCAAGGATGACCCATGTCGTTGTCTTTCTGTCTGTCTGTGTTTGTGTATTTTAACCTCCTGCCCCTTGCCCGAATCTCGCGAACTGGGTGCCAGCGTAGCGAACGCAGACACGGGGGCGCGGTGCGTGGCAACTATGTATTATCTGTCTACAATTAAAGCTTTTCCACCCCCAAAATCCTACTCCTGAGAGCCTCTTAGAAATGTCTCTGTCCTCTCCCAATGAGGCCCAAGGTGAAACACACCCTCACACACCTGAAGCCTTTCCTTTCTCCTTTCTGGGCTCTGTAATTGCACAAGTCATACCTTCTTACTCCCTTGATGTTATTTCAGGGAATTTGCCCTAAATCTGTTCCTCCAGGGAGCTTTAAACTATGCCACAACTAAGGACATCACCGATCTTTAGTTATGATGCCCATGTTACTCCTTTATCCCATCATCTCAGAGCTCCTATACCTACTGTTCCTTCCACCTTTCCAGTTTCCCGTCATACACCTTAACCTTACCCCTTTGTCAAAGGCATGCTGGGTGCCACTTTTAACCATTATGACTTTAGTTACAGATACAGATAAAAGGCTGAAAGCATATACAATGACATCACTAAGTCTTAGAGGGATGATTCTTTTGGGAGACTTAGAGTTGGTTTCCTAATTTCTGTTTATGGGTTATTATTTGGGTTATGGGTAGCAAGGTCCAAGAGACTTAGAGCTGCCTTTCCTAATTCCTGCTTATGGGTTCTGACTGGAGTTATGAATAGGGAGGTCCTTGTTTAACTTTCTGGTACTATGGAGACCTTCCAGACCATAGGCCATTAAGTTGCAGATGCTACTGTCTGAGAGCTACCCACCATTACTATAGCATGCATGTGGGTATCAAAACAACCTTCAATGTTGGACCCTGCTTTCCAACCTGAGGCAGATCTCTCATTTTTGTTACTACACTACATATTCCAGGCCAGCTTCCAGGGCATTCTTCTGTTCTGACCTACCACCTCACCATATGTGGACTGGGATTACATACATGGACATCTGGTTTGTATGTGGGTCCCAGGGATTAGTACTCGGACCATAAGGCTTGTGCAGAACATGACTTTACCTACTGAGCCATCTCACCAGTCCAAAACAGATTATTCTGCCTCAAAGTCATATTCTTTAAGTATACTCAATCTGGTTCTCAATTTTTAAAATTGTTTGTATTCTATAAAATGTTTTAATGTTTTGGAGTATTTGAAATAATTCATTATCTTGTAATTTTAATTTTCTCTCTAGCCAGTTTATTCAATTCCATAGGTATAACATCATATAGCGTAGTTAATTCTGATTTTTAGAAAAGAGTGGCCTTTGATGTCTAAATTATTGTAACTCTTACTTGAGACTAACAATTTCATTTGGTGTTATTTTAGGATTACGTCAGGTTTGGGCTTGGGAAAGTAAATGTTTAGTCACTGTGATGGTTAGTTTTAAGAGCCAATCTGGCACTAATCACCTGTTAAGAGAGTCTCAGTGAGGGTCCATTTAGATCAGGCTGGCCTTTGAGCATGGCTGTGGAGGACTGTCTTGACTATATTAACTGAGGCAGGACGACCCATCTGCAGAAGGTGGCACTATCTCACCGCATAAATGTAGAGAGGGGGCTGAACAAG
Source organism: Arvicola amphibius (assembly GCF_903992535.2). Lineage (NCBI taxonomy): Eukaryota > Metazoa > Chordata > Mammalia > Rodentia > Cricetidae > Arvicola > Arvicola amphibius. The sequence goes on from NC_052054.1 coordinate 80,868,114, forward strand.
TAAGCATGCATACATTCATTCTCCCTCTGCTCTCTATGTGGGTGTGACTGCTTCAAATTCCTGCCCTGCTTTCCCCTCAATGGACTGTAATCTGGAATTGTTAGCAGAATAAGCCCTTTATTCCCCAAAGTGGCTTTCACCAGAGTGTTTGACAACAGCATCAGACAGGTATCTAAGAATTTAGCACCAATCCTGATAGTTTCCAAAGCCTGTGTAAGTCTTGTCATTTTTTCCTCTCAGAGGAGTTAAATTCCAATTAAAACAGACTGCCCATCTAGCATTAGTTTCATTGTCTAGGGCAACTAGGTTAGCATGTTAAGAAAAAAAAAATCTAGGCACAGTGGCACACTTCCCAGCTATTGGGAAGCAAAGGCAGACAAATCTGAATTGAAGCCAGCCTGGTCTATAGAGACCCGGTAGCAATACCACCACCCACCCCACACATACACAAAAGGACTACCAATGGTCCCTACTGAAGAAACCATGGCAAATTACCAGTAGAGCCAGAATTAAATATAAAGCCAGCTGGAAGACCAATAGGTAACTTTTCTCTAAACATTTCCTACTTTCTTGATCCTCTTTCATTTTTTCCACAAATATGGCAAAAATCTCTACGTTGGCTAACTAAGGGAACTGTAGTGTTGTTTGTTTGTTTGTGTTTTTGACAATGTTTCCCTATGTAGCCCTGACTACACACAGGTACTTGCTCTGCAGACCAAGCTAGCCTCAAACTCACTCACATAGATCTGCCTGCCTCTGTTTTCCCAAGTGCTAGGATTCTGTGAACTGTATTTTAGATCAGATTTATATGCTGATGTTAAGAGTAGCTGTCTCCAAGGTACACCAAGCTTGTCCTGGACACTTATGGTAAAGTAAGGGGGCTCAAGACACCAAGTGCCTTCCATAGCCAATAAAGTTCCTTCCAGCCCAGGAACAGGATATATTTTGAGATATCACTATAAACTTACTACAAATCCCAGGACTGGAGAGGTGGCTCAGCTGTGGCTGTGCTTCCAGAGGACTCAGCTTCAATTCCCAGAACCCACCTGGTAGCCCACAAACTGCATGGAACCCCAGTTCCTGGGGATTCCCTCACACAGACATTCATCCAAGCAAAATATCAGTGCACATAAAATAAATAATAAAATCATAAAAAAGAAAAATTAATACAAATCTTGGGATAGTCACCACCTTGACACTTTCACCCTGTACAGAAAGAGAGCAAATGCCCCTTAATTTTGGCATCTTTAAGGCTAGGCACTGAGATTTCCTAAACTAAAGGCAGCACATTGGAAAACCTGGATATGAAATCAAAGTTTTAAGTAACACGTGGTAAAGGAAAGGTCTCGAGAGAAATCTAAATATTTCAAAAGAATTTAAAGTACATTTTATGAATAATTATGCCACAAAGCGCAAGTCGTGTTTGTGAGGGATTAAATCAATAAATACATATACTACAAATGAAGATAGATGAAAAATAAGTCGTTTAGTCTTCTATAATAGGACATTAGAAAAAGAAATAAATCATAGCACAGGTAAATAATAATTAGAGAATTAAAAAATGTGCATAGAAAATCAAGAGACAGCCAACCAATTACTCCAAACCCTAGTTCTTCAAAAATATTGATAGAATTGATAAGCTTACAGCCATGCTTTAAAAAAGATTAATGATTACAATTATAGAACACCACCTACATACGATTGTACCACCTTGAACAAACCTGATCTCACCTGATCTTGGAAACTAAGCAGGATCAGGCCTGGTCAGTACCTGGATGAGAGAATTAAATAGGGCCATCATTAGCACGAAGATGAAAAGAACCATAGGCATCCTATGAACAACTCCAGACCACATATTTAGTAACTCAGAAGAAATGAACAAATTCTCTGAAATAACCAAAAGGTAAACAGAGAGATGGCCGGTATGAGTAGGCCTATAATGTGCAAAAGAAACGAAATCACTAACTCTCAAAACAAGGTTAGATAAGACTCAAACTATTTCAACTATCAGTTTTTCCAAACAATTAAGATATGGCACTGATTCTGTAAAGCTTCCTCTGAAAAGGCAAATACATCCTAGTTCAAGCTTGGAGTTCAACATTACCATAACACCAAAACAACAGAGGCGAAAAAACAAAGCAAAACAAAAACACATGAACCTAAAGAATGACCAATGCAAAAACTCTCAACATCAGCTACCTCAACTTTCAAGTGTATTTTTAAAATTATTAAAAAAAAAAAAAAAAAAAAGCCCAGAGCCAGTGTGGTTGCATATGCCTGTAATCCCAGTATTTGGCAGGCTGAAATAAAACGACTGCCAAGAGTTTGAAGTCAACCTGGTCTGCAGAATAAAAGACTGTCTGGAAACAAAGTATATACTAAAACCATGCTGGAATTGATGCAGACACAGAAAGTCAATTCAAACCTTAAAATTCAGACTATAAACAATGCTCCATGGTAAAACACATGCCCAGCACTATGCAAATAAGATGTCTTAATCGCCATCAACAGAAAAAAGGAAAAACATAAAAATGTCGCCAAATTGACAAGTCAGCTAGTAAAAATCATGCCATCATACTAGTAATGGCAAACAAAAAACAAACAAAACACTTCCAGAAATGGAGAGCACTACTGGGACTGTCAAGAGTTTGAAACTACAACCACCACGCAGCTTATACAGCACCAAAGATAAGCGAGACATATTTGCATATTAATGTAACTAAATCCACAGATAAAAATTACACACTTCTAACGAATGAGTAATCCAAGTACTTAATAAGTGGAGGGATTTCCATGACCTTTAAAAGGGAGCCTCAAAGTTATGATCCACAGAGTCAGCGCACTCCAACCCAAATCCTCAGAATTTATGTTGAAAAGCTGATCTAAACATTACATGGCAAGAGATCCGCAGAATGGTCGGCACAAGGACCAAGGCTATAGCACAGTCGGTAGTGTGCTTGACTACCGTGAAGCCCGAGGTTCCTTTCCCGGAAGCACACAAAACAACAACAACAAAAGGCATACAGAAGCACACCCTTAATCTCAACACTGTGGAGGTGGGTTTAGGTAGCAAGATCAGGAGTTCAGGGTCATCCTCAGCTAAGATAAAGTTTGAGGCCAGCCTAGGAAACACGAGATCCTGTCTCAAAAAGAAAAAGAAGTTAACAACATGCTGAAGCACAACAATACACTACCTGACTTTAAGATGTCCAAACTACAATAATCAAATTAGCACAATATTTCGCAAATAAGAATAAGCAGAACAAAAAAGCCAGAAGCAAACCCACAAATATAAGAGTAACTGATTTAACAAAGCAACAAACCAAAAACTTGGACACACTTTACAACTTTCACAAAAACTAATTCAAAGCAGCTCCTAAACCTAAATAAGAAATGCAAACATCGGAACGTCTATGACTCCGAAACTAGACCACCTTGACTTGGCAACTGGCCGTCCCATCAACACCACCGTGAATCTGTGAGCGAGCAATCCGACAGCTGTGACGTCACCAGCACAGAGCTTCGGGGAGCAGGGCGGAGCCTCTCGCCCTCAGCACTCTGCGCAGAAGCGGCCTCCGGAGCTGCCCCGGAGCCGCTGGTCCGGGGCCTAGGTCGCCCCGCCCCTACTAGGAGGAGGCCCGGCCACACCAGCGCTCGAGGTTCCGCCGCCGCCCCTCCCAATCTGGGGACAGCGGCCGATCGCTCACCATGGTGCGGTTCCGATCTCGCCCACGCTCTCCCTACAGCTCCGGTACCGGCTCACACAGCGCAGCACACTCGCACCTTCCTCGGCCACAGAGAACCCACAGCACAGCAGCCTGAAAGAACCCGCCCCTCACCGCCTGCCGGAGATCCTGATTGGACCGCCTGCTTAAATACCCTGATTGGCTAGCTAGGCTTGAGTGACAGGAGCAGCTCCTGTAGGGAGGAAGCCGAGCTCAAAACACAGGGGTAGCCGGACAAAGTTTGCATTTAAGTGAAACTCGTTCTGCACCCGAGAGCTGAATTTTTACATTTAGTAGGCACTCTTCGCTCTTCCTTCTGGTCAGTGTCGCTAGTGTTAGCATAACGCATTCACAAAGCCCAATGAGTGATGCCTCCTAACAGGAAGGGTGCCCAGTGCACCAAGGGTAAATTTGAAAAGTCTTCCACTGATCAGCAATTTCTGTAAGGCACTCCTAGGACTGCTCATACCTTCTCCTTCAAGCTGAACATTTTTAGCCAGAAAAATAGTAACACGTAGCACTAGGAGGATCAGCAGTTCAAGGCTAAGCTGGATTACATGTGACTGTCAACAAATGACATCTTCCAAGAGGAAAAAAAATGGAAAAATAATAGAGATTAAACCAACAATCCATGAAATGGATAATAAAAAAAAACAGAAAAGAAAAAAAAAACATCCAAAAAAGCACTAATACTAAAAGTTGATTTTTTAAAAGATTTTTATATCTTGTGTGTGTAAAGTATCATATCTTCTGGAGCTACAGTTACAGGCTGTTGTGAGCTGCCAGATATGAGTGCCAAGAAACAAATACCCTGGCAAATGGAAGAACAGCCAGGGCACTGAACCACTGAGTTAATCAAACCTGAAGTTGATTTTTCAAAGCTAAACATAATAGACAAATGTTTACCTTAACTCTCAAACTGTGGGGAAAATGGCTGATATGCCTATTTAACGTATCAAAGAGAACATGGCCACCAAGTTCTCTGACCTATACAGGGTCCTCCTGGCTTCCATACCCTGCCCCCTATGTTAAACTTCTCCAGCCCAGGAGCTTGGCCGCCCTTCCTTATATGATCCAACCATTTTGGATCTGTGCCCCCCTACACACAATAACAACAACAACAGCAGATTTCTATCATAATTCAATAAAGAAAAACTAGAAAATCTGATTAGAAAACACCCCCAATGCAAAGACAAGAATCTACCTTCAAAACCCTCCAAAGATTAACTACATGGATTCACTGGTAAAATCTACCACCTATTTAGAGAAGACCGAAGAGACCCTCTACAAGCTCTTCCAGACAACTGGAGGGGAAGCCCTTTTCATTCATTCCCTGAGACCACTATCACTTTGGCTCAAAGACAGACAGTGGCATTACAGGAAAAGGAAACCTCAGGGAATTCCACGCATCCTTAACAAAATACTAGCAAATGGCACGAGCAGCATAGAAAGGCAACTACGAATGAAGTATTTAGTTCCAGGATGCAATCATGCCTTCCCAGAGGCCTTTGCTGCACTGTACCATATTAGCAGAGGGAAGAACATATACATGATAGGCTCTATCGATATAGAATAATAATGACAAAGTCTTGCTTTCGTGATACAAATGGGAGTGCCAAGAAGCAAACACCCTGACAGATGAAAGAACAGCCAGGGCACTAAACCACTCGGTTCTGTTTGAAATGAGAAAACCTGAGTGCACTTGCCCACATCTGTACTCAGCTCTTGAGTGCACTTGCACACATCTGTACTCAGCTCTTGAGTGCACTTGCCCACATCTGTACTCAGCTCTTGAGTGCACTTGCACACATCTGTACTCAGCTCTTGAGTGCACTTGCACACATCTGTACTCAGCTCTTGAGTGCACTTGCACACATCTGTACTCAGCTCTTGAGTGCACTTGCACACATCTGTACTCAGCTCTTGAGTGCACTTGCACACATCTGTACTCAGCTCTTGAATGACAGAGGCTGAGCCAGAATGAGCAAACGTTTCGGGCTAGCCTGAGCTACAGAGACCCTATCTCAAAGAAGCAAAAACACAAAAAGGAATTATAAAGGGTATCGACAGCAGTGATGGTGGTTAGGGGCACAAAGCCCCTTTTGCCCATGGATCACTAGGGAAAACAGGAATGTTAAACATGTAAGTTGTCTCCTCAATGGAGAAGATAAAATACCTGCATTCCACCCAAAAAGCTGAGAGTGCAGGCTGTTAATGACCTGGTGTCCTCACCAAAAATGCATATCCCAGACTCTTCCTCCCTAGGCCTTTTATCTTTAGCTCCTGGTTAGTAGACCCCATCTTTAGTCACACATGGTACTTTACGGCCTGCTGACCTCTATGCTATCTCAGAGACCACAGCAGATCCTAGGCCTTTTAGATACAGAACCCACCTTCAAGGTCGCCTCACCTTAAACTTCCTTGCTACCTGGAAACCTGGAATGGGAATGACTGTTGTCTGGAAACTTTTCCCCACATTCTATTACGTCTGATATTCTGTTATTGTTCTATTATTTAAACAAAGGGGAAAATGAAGACACCAACTGCAGAAACAAGAAATGCAATTGTAAACATACTTATAAAAATATGGATAAGAGAGATAGCTCAGCAGTTAAGAGCACTTGCTGCTTGCTTTTGCAAAGGACAAGGGTTGAGTTCCTAGCACCCACATGGAAGGTGACAACCATCTGTAACTTCAGGTCTAGGTAATCCAGTGCCTCCTCGGTCACAAAATATATACATGCATGCAGGCAAATACTTATACTCCTATGTTGTGGGATAGTTTGAATACACTCTGACCTTGAATCAAAGGGCAGAGCTAGCTACTGGGGAACCAAAATTGGCCATAGAGGTTTTAGAGGACTCAGGACACACAAAAAGACACAGGATGTAAGAGGGAGGGGCTTCCAAAAACTCAAAGGCCCTTTTGGATTGAAGGAAGGAGGTGGTGAGGGGATGTCACTAGTCGCTTCTCTGCCACTTCTCTGATTAATTAGGCTTTTACCCCAATATCTGATTCCCAAGTAATAGAATATAAGTAATCACTTCACATTTAAAAGAAATAAATGTAAAAATAACTACAAATCAGAAGAGAGTTGAACATCATCCTTACAGAGCTGAAAGAACCAGCAAGTCAACTGAGAATTCAATTCCCAGTGAAGGAAAAGTCATGATTTTATTCACACAGAGGATTCTCTAAAGAGATATAGAACTATAAGAATCAACCTGGCTCATCCAACAATAGTTGTCTCCCAAAGGAAAGGCCAAGAATCTGGGAGTTATTCGGTCCACAAGGCTGGGTGTCTCAGCTGGTCTTCAGTCTACATTCGAATGCCACAATGATTGGAAGTAACACTCTTATGTGTTCCTGATAAGTAAGCAGTACTTAAGAACACATCACATGGCTGAATATAGTAGTACATACCTTTAATCTCAGCACTCAGGAAAAGGCAGAAGGATCTCTCTGAATTCAAGGTTAGCCTGCTCTACATAGCAGGTTTCAGGACAGAGAGGTAAGAGGTAAGAGCCTATAAAAAAAATACACACATCAGTTTCTATTCCACCATCTAAAAACACAAATGTTATTCATAGCTAAACTAAAAATTATCAAACTAAGTTGTTAAGAACAAACAACAGTGGAGTCCAGAGTGGTTTTGCATGTTTTTAATTACAGCACTAGGAAGGCAAAGGCAAGTAAATCTCTGTAAATTCCACGGTGTCTCAAAACAAGCAAGACCTCTCTCAGAACAAACAAGACTATTGGTATCCCTAATTAGATTGATAATAGGTGGAATGTAGACCCAGGAAACATAATCAAAATATAGTGTATGAGTCTCTCAAAGATAAAAATACTTTTAAAACAATTAAAAGCTAGACAAAGCCTTAAAGGACATTCCTGAGAAGTTTCCACTACTCCACCATCAAGGTAAACAACCTTCTCAGAATCCACTGACCTATTTGAGACTGAGCTTTGCTCCACATTTGGAAAACCCATAAAAGAGTGAAGAGTACCACATATCTACTCTCCAGGGTCTTGACAACAATCTTACAATTCAGAGGCATGGAGGAGCCTAACAGAAACTGTTTTGTTTTGTTTTTAATATGTCATGAAAAGTGATTTTCCCAGTAGCAGTGAAAGCCTGGAAAAGTTTTGCCCGTCCTCTCCCCAACCCTTTGCTGGCCAATCAGAGTAAAAAGTTTTTTTGAGTAGAAACATGAGTCACACTTGGAAAAGAATTCCCCGCTGCCGAGTACACCGACTCTATACAAATGCAGAAAACCTGTTATCCTGAGGGCAAGCCACTTGTTCACTATATCATATAGGACACTAACTTTTGTAAATTCGCCGCAAACCTTTGAACTGAAGCCAAACCTATTCTCACTGGGAAGTACGAGTTTGCAGGGCTGAGGCTGCCGCTCTCACTTTATCTTTGTGCAGGGCCTGACATGGGAGGTAAACTGCACAAAGGGCAGAAAGCATGGCGATCTCTTTCTTCACACACTGCCAGAGAGGGCTGAAGACACAATCCTGTTCTCTACTGGACCTACGACAGGCAGATATCCTCGGGATCACACAGACAAAAAACTGCTGGGTACAGAAAGGGGCTTTGGGAGCTCTTTTTAACCCTAGCCTGGAAATCTTTCAGAAGGGATCCCTGGGGACATGAAGAGATGCCAGGGTTCCCAAGGGGAAAGGAGACCGAGTGGGCGCCAAGCGGACTGAGTGCAGGGGAGTATCCGGGCTACAGTGTCCCGGCACCAAAGACCCTGTCGCTTTAGTCCGCCCTGAGGTCGTACAAAGGGGATTACGCAAAGCGTAGCTGCAAAACAAGACACCCCCTCACCCTCCGGACCTGGCACTAAATTGTCGCCTCGCTCTCCCAGCTCCTCACCGAGTGCGGGCAGGATCCTCCACTGCGTCTACACCGTCCGCCCCGGAACGCCACTGCAGAGACCCCAGAAGACGGGCGTGGGGCGGAGCCGAGGAGACTCGGTAGTGGGAGGACCTTCCGGAGCCTGAGCTTTATCACTGGTTCGCCACCCGGGTCCTGGACCGGTTTCAAGCCTTTTGCGGACTTAGGCTCTGGCGGCTGCTAGGAGGTTGTGCACCATGGTTGATCTTAAATCCTCATAAACCTGCCTCAACCTTCCGAGTGGTCACAGGCCTCTCACCCTGTTTAGCTTAGGTGGGGTGATAATGAAGGAGGCTTCATTTTCAACTTCAACAAATCACTAAAAAAGAGGGACAAGAAGAGCAGTTGTGCTTAACTACAGTAGGAAACCACTTATCTCTGTGAGTCTGGATTTCCCTATCTATAAAATGAGAACTCTGCCCTAATCCTTTGATGTGGTTATAACAGACTCAATAATAAAGAAAAACAATATTGCTCATAGTAGGAAAACTGGCGTTTAAGGCGTGACGGCAGCATTTGATGGGAGCCACGTTCTGTTACTTGAATTCCGACCAGACCATGCATCCTGGCTACCCGAATGAAACAGCCTTGGCTACTCATCCTCCCACAAAGTTAATAGTGAAAAGCAGCCAAGCATGGTGGCACGCATCTTACCTAAATCCCAGCACTTGGGAGGCAGAGGAGGTGGATCTCTGTGATTTGGAAGTCAGCCTGGTCTACATAGCAAGTTCGAGGACAGCCAGAGCTACAGAATAGAGACATCGAGAGAGGGACACAACCAAAATCTAAACCTAACCTTTTCACTGCTCTGATCCACAAACGTTGAGAAAGCCTAAACCAAACCAAAATCTCTAGAAATAAACATTGCAGAAAGAAAATTTTATGTGGGAGATCTTTACAACGTACCTATCAGTTCCTGGTGTATTCATTCTCTCTCTGTAGTAGGAGGCTGCTTGTTCATTCCTGGCTGCCCAAACTTGAAATAACCACACAAAAACTGCATTAATTAAATCATTCTTTGGCCTATTAGCTCTAGCGTCTTATTGGCTAGCTCTTTCATCTTAATATAACCCATTTTTATTAATCTGTGTATCACCATGTGGTTGTGGCTTACTGGTAACGTTCCAGTGCATCTGTCCTCGGCAGAGGCTACTTGTGTCAGGATGTCTCTCCGACTCCGCCTACTCTCTCGCCAATTTGTTGGGAGGCTGCTCATTCATTTCCTGGCTGCCCAGACTCCAGAAATAACCACACAGAAACTATATTACTTAAATCACTGCTTGGCCAGTCACTTAAGAGTATTGCTAGCTAGTTCTTAAATCTTTGGTTAACCCATTTCTATTAATCTGTGTATTGCTACGTGACTGTGCCGTATTGGCAATGTTCGGGCGTCTGTCTACATAGTGTCTCTCTGAATCTGCCTACTCTCTCTATATATATCTCTCCCAGCCTGGCTATATTCTGTTAAGCCATTGACTGAAAGCAGCTTCTTTATTAACCAATAAAAGCAATACATATACAGAAGGATCTCTCTCTCTCTCTCTCTCTCTCTCTCTCTCTCTCTCTCTCTCTGTCTCTCTCTCTCTCTCTCCTTCCCTCTCCCCTGTCTGTCTGCTGCCAAAAATACCATACTAATGAATTTATGGAAATATTTCTTGATGTGGTTTAAGATGATACAGTCTATCATGGTATGGAAATATTAAACAATGTGACATTATCTCCATGGTAGCCAGACTATGTGCCTGTAAATCATCACCTTAATAGTACGAGGACAGAGAAAGATAGCCAAGAACTGGGGCATGGTTGTAATTCTGAAAGCCTGATTTTCATAGACCCACTTAACTCTAGCTACGCCATACCTGCCAAAGGTTTTTCCAGCCCCGCAAACAGTGTCATAAGCTGGACACCACCAGAATAATTTAGTTTTTTATTTGTGACTCCTTTTGTATAAGAAATTGTTATGCAACCCTGAGAATATACATACATATATGAAGTGGGTGTTCAAATGATACATTTATTGTTAATAAATCAAAGAAATCTACTGAAAAATGATTTGATGAATATCTCTTATCATTTAATAACATGAAAGTAAATTTGTATATTAATAGAATGGGCATATTTATTTTTACATAAAACATAAAATCTTAGCTGAATATTTGATAGTGTAGCACATAGAGAATGTTTTTCATAGTTAATTGATACATTGGTTTTATAATTGCCAAATATGGACAACATCACATAAATAAAGGCAGAAATACACTTAGGGCCATTTCCTAAGTTGTTAAAATACTTTTATTTATTGCTACCCAATAATCATTGAATAATTTTTAAAATAAAATACAAGTAAGCAACTCAAGCAATTTTTTTATTGGTTTTTAGAGACAAGGTTTCTCTTTGTAGCTTTAGAGCCTGTCCTAACACTCACTCTGTAGACCAGGCTGGCCTCAAACTCAAAGGAATCCTCCTACTTCTGCCTCCCAAGTGCTGGGATTAAAAGCATGCAACACACAACCGGGCAATTCAAGCAATTTTTAAAGCTACACTATACTATACAATACAAAGATAAATTAATTTGGTATTTATATGTTGATGAATGACACTTGGGGAATAGAAAAGTCTGTTTTCCACAAATAAATCAGTATTTTCAAAACAGCAGAAAACTCTTGGAATTTAGTAAAAGTATTTCAATTTGCAACAGTCCGAAAGTCTTATGTGTGAGCTAAGGTGCTTCAAAAAGTTGGTATGTTAATTTCATGGCATGGCATGACATCACATGCAATATACATGTTGCATGATCAGAACAAAGTGGAGGTACAGTTAAATCACATAATACAAACATGGGTGAGTGATGCCAGTGATATAAAAATCAATACACATATAAATCTGAATTTTTAATCATTGTGTTTAAAACCTTTACAAGTTACCAGGTGGTTTTTGAATCTCAGTTATTGCAATCCAGTAAAAATCAGAAACCACAGACTAAAAATCTGCATCCAACCATAAGCCTTTGTGGGGATAATTTCATATCCAAATTAAAACACACCGTCCCATCTCCCCTGGGCTTATGGCAATCTAATAATGCAGCTAGTTCTATTTCAAATGTCTCCAATCTCAAAGAAACTGCAGAAGGAAAATAAGAGCCCAAAAGAATTCAAAAGGATTTACAGACCTCAACAGAATCATCATACATTTGAAAGCTTACACTTAATACCAAAGGATTTCCACTAACATAGAAATGTGCATGGTGTTTTACCTGCTTACGACAAATCAACAACGAAAAACACCAATAAGGACACTACAATGTGTTTATTTCAGAAAAGTGAGACTTTCCCAAGAACTTCAACAGGTCCTTCTCAAAGGACTGCTTAAGAACATTTTACTGTTCCTGAAAAGTTTCCATGACAGACAAGAAGGTGCAAGGTAACAGGCTGTCATGACCTGGTTATTCTAGGTCTCAGTGTCTCTGCATATAATCAGGATAGCTACAAACACCAACCTCCTGCTTCAGTGTTCTAAACGATAACATTTTCTCACAAACAATTTTTTTTAAAAGTATACAATGCAAAATTAAAGAATAAGCATACAAAGAAACAGGTTTAAGCAGTCGTAAATGGTTACATTTTAAACAGTGTTATTACAAAAATCATAAGTATTAAATTTATACACACTGTAAATGTTATAAGCTAATGTATTCTTTGGGAAAACATCAATATGTTATAAAGGAAGCCTACAGTGTCTTTAGGCAAACAATATACTATAAACAAAGTCTACAGTGTTGATAAGAGTTACAGTAGATTAATGTGTCCGAAGACGTTATATTCACCTAAAAGTCTCTGATAGAAGAAAATCTAGTCCTTAAAAACTCAGCTCTCAGTAAGTATTCTTCATTTGTAGAACATTTATTTTTATACCAAATCTTTTGTTTCATTGTATTTTTTTGGTGCTATGACTAAAGTATGCAATGAAGCTACATTCCACAGACTAGAAGAGTCTTGAAGTTATACCACATAGTTTAAGTGTACGGAAGGCTACACTATAAGGATACACTATGATTAGGAAATTGTCTAACAATTTATACCAGCAGTTAAAAGTTTGTGTCTACACTTAGAAAACCTTTGCCTCAATGTTTTCCTGCAAAAGAAATAGAAATTCATCACCTAGGGACACTCTCATTTCTCTTGGTGGTGGGACTGGGAATTACACTGGGAGACCAGTGCTAAACGAATGAGCTACTTATCTATATCTTTTCCAATTTTTATTGAGATTGGTCTCACTAAGTTGTCTGGATAGGCCCTGAACTTACTATCTCCTGCCTCAAAACCACAATCCCCAAGAGGACAAGCCTGCAATGTCAGGTGCTGCTGCAATTTTCTTCAAACACAAATCACTGGTAAACACCATACATTCACAAATTACATATCTTTTCATTCATGCTATGACACTTTGAACATGATTTGCTTCAGTATTTCAATACATATAAATTTGTAGAATCTTCTTCCAATCGGAGTTACTGCATGATTTTTAGTATGGTTAAAATATAAGCTTTACTTTCCAAACTGCAGCAATTTCAGTCCAATGTCTGTTTCTATAGAACTGCCTTCATGGTGCATTAGTTTATACATTTGAGTGGATGTTTAAGAAATGAATATTATATTCCATTCATTCACGGCTTTTAACACCAGATATTTTCATGTCTTCAAATGGAATTGAAGATTGTAACACATCTCTTAGAGTCACGGAATTTTCTCCAGTGAGTTCTCCCAAGCTTTCCATAGCAAGCAAACAAACAAAAAAAATTCTAAAGCCTTCGCCATTTGTCTTATACTTATATTAGCTCTTTTCCCAGTACTTCCACTATTTGAAGAGAACTAGAAATTCTAAACATTCTTGCATGTTTGTTCGCATTCATAAGGGTTTTCCCCCACTCAGGTATGTGTTTTTCCATGTCTTCGAAGGGAACGGTAACATGTAAAGGTTTTACCACAGTCTTGGCATTCATAGGGTCTCTCTCCAGTGTGAGATCTTTCATGAATTTGAAGTAAATATGGATAAATGAAGGACTTACTACAGTGCTTACATTCATAGCGTTTTTCTCCAGCATGAACCATTTTATGCCTCTGAAGAGAACTATGACTTATCAAAGCTTTACCACACTGTTTACATTCATAGGGTTTTTCTCCTGTGTGAACTTTTTCATGCATTTGAAGAGAGCTGTGACTCCGGAAGGCTTTATCACACTGTTTACATGCGTAAGGCTTTTCACCAGTGTGAGTTCTTTCATGCATTTGAAGAAAACAGGGGTAAAGAAAGGCTTTACCACATATATTACATTTATAGAGCTTCTCTCCAGTATGAGACCTCTCGTGCATTTGAAGGTAGCAGGGATAAATAAAGGACTTCCCACACTGCTTACATTCATAGGGTTTCTCTCCAGCATGAATTCTTTCATGTCTTCGAAGGGAACTTTGACTTCTGAAGGCCTTCCCACACTGCTTACATCCGTAGGGCTTTTCTCCAGTGTGAGTTCTTTCATGTAACTGAAGAGAACTTGAACAGCTGAGAACTTTCCCACACTGTTTACACTCATAGAACCCACTGTGAGTTTTTTCATGGATTCGAAGGTACCCAGCACTTTTGAAGGTCTTGCCACATTCTTCACACTCATAGGGTTTTTCACCAGTATGGGTTCGTTCGTGTGCCTGAAGGAGACTGTGACATCTGAAGGCCTTACCACACTGTGTACAGTCATAACGCTTTTCTCTACCATGAGCTCTTTCGTGTAACTGAAGGGAGCTGAGGCCTTTGAATGCCTTACCACACTGTACACATTCATAGGGTTTTTCTCCACTATGGATTCTTTCATGTCTTTGAAGAAAAGAAGGGCAAATAAAGGCTTTACTGCATATCACACATTTATAGGGTTTTTCTGCCATATGAGCCTTCTCGTGCTTTTCAAGTAAATACTGGTAAATGAAGGACTTGCCGCATTGTTTACACCCGTAGGGTTTTCCTTCAGCATGAATCTTTTCATGTACCTGAAGATTACTGAAACGTCTAAAGGTTTTGCCACACTCTTTACAGCCATACGATCTTTCTCCACTATGTGCTCTTTCGTGTGCTCGAAGGGAACTGGAAGAACTGAGGGTTTTGCCACACTGTTTACATCCGTAGAAACCACTATGACTTTTTTCATGTATTCGAAGATTACTGAGACTTTTGAAGGCTTTACTACACTGTTGACAAGCGTAAGGTTTTTCGCCAGTGTGGGTCCTTTCATGCACTCGAAGTAAACTATGATATCTGAAGGCCTTGCCACACAGTTTACACTCATGGGGTTTTTCCCCAGTATGGATGATTTCGTGGACCCGAAGACGACTGAGACCTCTGAAGGCCTTCCCACACTGCTTACACTCATAAGGCTTCTCTCCAGTGTGTGTTCTTTCATGCAGCTGAAGAGAACCGGAGCAACTCAGAGTTTTCCCGCACCGTTTACACTCATAGGGTTTTTCTTCAGTGTGCGCCCTCTCGTGGACGCGAAGATAACTGAAGCCCCTGAAGGCCTTCCCACACTGCTTACACACGTAGGGCTTTTCTCCAGTGTGTGTTCTCTTATGTAACTGCAGGGCACTGGAACAACTGAGAGTTTTCCCGCACTGCCTACATTCATAGGGCTTTTCCTCGGTGTGGCTTCCCTCATGGATACGAAGGTAACTGAGACTTCTGAAGGCTTTGTCACACTGCTTACATTCATAGGGCTTCTCTCCAGTGTGCGTTCTTATATGAACTTGAAGCAAACATGGATAAATGAAGGACTTACCACACTGTTTACAATCGTAAGGTTTTCCTCCAACATGGGAAACCTTATGTCTCTGAAAGGAGCCTTGATCTTTAAAGTCTTTGCCACACTGTTTACACGCATAGGGTTTTTCTTCACAGTGAGTCCTTTCATGTCTTTGAAGGAAAGAGGAACACAGAAAGGCTTTACTACAGACCTTACATTTATAGGGTTTCTCTCCACTATGAGCTCGCTCGTGTAGCTGAAGAGAACTCTGACCTCTGAAGGTTTTGCTGCACTGCTTGCATTGATAGGGCCTTTCCCCAGTGTGAGTCCTTTCATGTCTTCGAAGAAAAGAGGGGCACAGAAAGGCTTTACTACAAATGTTACATTTATATGGTTTCTCCCCACTGTGAGACCTCGCATGTAATCGAAGGGAACTATGACCTCTGAAAGCCTTACCACATTGCTTACACTCGTAGGGTTTCCCCCCTGTATGAGTTCTTTCATGTCTTTGCAGGAAAGATGAACAACGAAAGGCCTTACTGCATATGCTACATTTGTAGGGTTTCTCTCCAGTATGAGATCTTTCGTGGGTTTGAAGTAAATAGGGATAAATGAAGGACTTCCCACACTGCTTACATTCATAGGGTTTCTTCCCAGCATGAGCTATTTTATGTCTTTGAAGGGAGCTGTGACTTCGCAGAGCTTTCCCACAATGTTTACATTCATAGGGCTTTTCTCCAGTATGAGTTCTTTCATGTACTCGAAGATTACTGAGACCTCTAAAGGGCTTAGCACATTGCTTACATTTATACGGTTTTTCTCCCGTGTGAGTTCTTTTGTGTCTTTGCAGGAAAGAGGAACAAAGAAACGCTTTACTGCAGATCTTACATTTATAAGGTCTCTCTCCAGAATGATACCTTTCGTGCATTTTAAGTAAATAGGGATAAATGAATGACTTTCCACACTGTGTACATTCATAGGGTTTTTGTCCAGCGTGAATTATTTTACGCCTTTGAAGGGAACTGTGACCTTGGAACACTTTACCACACTGCCTACACTCATATGGTTTTCCCCCTGTGTGAATTATTTCATGTCTTTGAAGGGAATTTTGGCAACTGGAAGCTTTGCCATATTGCATACGACCAGAATGCTTTTCTCCATTACGAGTTCTGCTGGGAGACGGCAGGTGGTTGAAAGGACTCAGGGTGGCAGCACATGGTTTAGATTCAGAAGGGTTTTCTTTGGTGTGAGTCCCTCCATGAATACAAAATGAACTGGGACCAGTAAAGGCTGTGTCATATTGATTATGCTCACGGGGCTGTTCTGCACTGTGAATCTGCTGATGCAGTCCACATGAACTTGGAAAACCAAAGGATTCGGAATACACTTCACATTCATACGTTCCTCTCCGATTGTGGGCTCCCATGTATATGTGAATGGTTGGGAGAGAACTGGAGGTATGTTGCTTCTTTCCATACTCCTCAAGCTCATGTGTGTGTCCAGGGTGGGATGTGATGTTCCTATTAAAGGATGAATGAGACATGAAAACTTTCCCATACAAATTACATGCACACAGTTTCACTCAAATTGAAATTTCTGGACTTCTATTGATATTCGATACCTTGGGGGTTTCTCCGAATGGATTACCTTCTTTACTCCCCCAGACCAAAGCTACTATTTGACTTCTGTAAACCCTGGCAGGCACATTACTAGTGCTTGCTTCACTGATGACTATTTTAGTAGGTTTTGGATTTCCACTATTCTCTAAATCAGGGAACGTGTATATCTTCTGCAGTATCTAACTGTTCTCAAATTAAATGGATTGGGAATTCTGGGGTAAGGCTCTTAAAACTACTAGAACAAAAAAGCTCATGCATGCACTTTTCTCAATACTGTTTACAAGCAAACTGCTTTTCAAATCTAAACAGCTTTCTTACATGGAATTACATTATTTCTGTGAAATTTTTCTAATGGTGAGTGATTTAAATTTGTGCTTGCCTTGCTACTTGTTCATAAATTTTCATAACACATTAAGATTTTCTCAAAATATATTTTCTCCCACTAATACATTTAATTTACCTTAGATTTCTCCCAGGATGTTTATAATGCTCTTCAATGGTCTGGTATTCTGATTTGATTCCTAAAATACAGACCCAGACAAATTTTCACAGATTATTAAAAACCTCAAAGAAACTGTAAGTTTTCTAGGGTTAATGCGCATCGTACCCATGCCTGATTTATTCGCATTATTCTTCCCTTTCCACATTCCAAAGTAGAGAAAGAAAAAAAAAAAAAAACACTTGTCTAACCGACAAAGTGAAGGAACATCAGCATTCTTACCCACAGAAGCAAGGTTACTACAGGTGTCCAGCATCACATTGACGTATAGGTTCTTCTGAAAAGGATCCAGCAAAATCCACTCTTCCTGGGTGAAGTTCACAGCCACATCCTCAAAGGTCACTGAGTCCTAAAATATCCCGTATGTGTGCATAAGAAAATGCGTGAAAGCGATTTTCAGCACTGCGGGTGACTAATAAGATGTTCACAAATTCCGCAGTCTCCAAATGTTTACGAAATGACAGAGGCGGTCTAACGCTACGACTGACAGTCATGCAGGAAACGGTGAAGTAGGAACATTCCTCTCATGACCACATTCAGGGATTGGAGTATGCTACAGGGCCGCTTCAATTTCTCTTTCTAGAATGGAATAGAGTATAATGTGCAAAATATAATGCAGTCAAGAGGTTGCTTTTCCTTGGAACTTCTTAGGCACAAATGGGAGTTTTCCTGAAGAAAGTGTACTGAAGATTCTAGGAGGCATTACAATCGTAAATGGTAGTCACTAAGTAGTCACTCAGTCTAAATGATTCAGGGAAACATTTGGCATTTTCTGAACCCCTGTTAGTTTTCTGAACATTCAGTGAACAGCAATAATGAAAGAATCTATCCATACAACACGCTTAGGCTAACAAGTTGTCAAAAGTTGTTAAGTGGGGAATTGCTGCGGGAGGACCTTCCGCTCCTTCAGCCAATAGCCGCTGAAATACCAGCCCAACTGGGGCGTGGTCTATTTATCTTTTCAAAAGAGCGGCAAGCCTTAGCTCGCTCTCTTGGTTCCAGTGCTTGGTTCCAGCTCCTACTCCAGCGACTAGGCTCCTTTCCTGACCGTTGGTGTTTTGTGAGTTTTACCCCCCAAAATAAATACCCCTTGAAATCCTAACTCGTGTGGGATTGTTTCACACATTAGAGAATTGCACCTGTGCTGTGACTCCATCAAGGGAAACATTAAAATCCTGACAGTTTCCACTCAGTCAAATTTAATAAAGCAGCAAATGTGAAATAATCAATAGTGATCCCAAAAGAACAATTTTTAATATTTACACATATTACTTGATAATTTCACATATAAATACAGAATGTATTGATCATATTCACCTCCAACTACTTCTTCCACTCCCTCTGTACCCCTCCCTCTTCCCAACATATGCCTCTCCTAACTTCATGTTTCCTTCACTTTTTTGTTTTGCTTTTAAAGGTTTATTTATTTTATGTAAACGGATACCTTGCCTATGTATATGCACCACAGAGCTCAGAAGAGGGCATCATATCCCCTGAAACTGGAGTTATGGACAGCTACTGTGTGAGTGCTGGGAACCAGACCTCCATCCTCTGCAAGAGCAAAGCTGCTCTCCCAGTGCACACCTTTAATCCCAGCACTCAGGAGGCAGAGGCAGGTGGATCTCTGTGAGTTCAAGGCCAGCCTGATCTACAAAAGCTAGTTCCAGGACAGGCTCCAAGGCTACAGAGAAACCCTGTCTCAAAAAGCAAAACAGAACAAACAAGCAAAAAAGCAAAATTGCTCTTAACCACTGAGCCATTTCTCTAGCCTTTATTTTTCTTTTTGCTTGTATTACCCATAAAGTCCAATTAGTGCTTTCTGAATGTATACCAACAACATTCTAGCAGCCATACGCCCAAAGAAAAATGAATCCTCTCTTCTAGCAACTATCAGTTGCCAGTAGTTCCTCAGAGAGAAGCCACACTCATTAGTCAATGATTTCAATGATCTTATGTAAATAACCATAGATGCTGTGAGTTCGTGAGTCCATGCCCTACCTAGAAGATGGCATTTCATAGCTATTCACATACTCTGGCTCCTAAATTCTTCATAACCCTTCTTTGATCATGTTCCCTGAGTGTTACACCAATAGACAGCAACTTTCTAATAGCCATTCCGTAAATGTCAAAGGAAATAGATGGTACATGATTTTACAAGAACTCAAAGTAGCTGGGTATATTACATGCTGTAATCCCAGGTACTGGGGAACCTGGGATGTAGGATCACTTGATCTAGGAGCTCAACGCCTGACTGCAAAGATCCCTATATGAGGAGGGAGGGAGAGAGGGGGAAAAGGAAGACAGTGTCACTAAAATGCCATCTCATCTAAATTATACCTGTATAAAAATCACAGCTCAAACAGCATCATCCTTAGGAGTCACCAAAATCTACATTTTCATACCTTCTAGCAACGCAAGTGTCTAGCACTTGTCAAAGTCTTCTGAAAAAATAGTACGATAACTAGTCTAACAAATATGAGGACATTTGAAATACATTACGGACAGAAAGGCGCAAAAGTAAAAGCAAATTCCCAGAATCCATCAGGCCACCATGTAGAAACTAATCTTTAGTAACCCAAGGTATAAATGGCCAGTCTGAAGAAAAACAACTTATACTGTAAATTTTACTACTCAACAAGATGTCATCGTCTACACATCTGCCTATATACAGGCTCTACAAGCTAAGACCAAGTCACTTCTCCCTTGACTGTTTTTGAGACAGGGTCTCTCTATGTTGCCCTAGAACTCTCTATGTATGCCAGGTTGGCCTTGAACTCACGGAGTTCCTGTCTCTGCCTTCCTTTTGACTCTTACCAAAAAAAACTCCACTTCTTTTCATCCATGCACTCCCTTTCTGGGAACTCACCTGCTGCTTCCATAAAGTATTTCAATACAATTTTGTCTCTTTATGCCTTGGTAAGTAAATTTTATTGTCTGTGTTATCACTCCATATACATACATAGTAGTATGAGGGCTTATCTTAGTTACTGTTCTATTGCTGTGAAGAGATTCTATGACTAAGGTAACTCCTATAAAAGAAAATATTTAATTGGGGCTTGCTTACAATTTGAGAGTTGTCAGCCCTTTATCATCATGACAGGATGCATGGTGAGAGACAGAAAGAACAGGAGCTGAAAGCTTTACTTTCTATCCCTCAGGCTTCAGGCAGGGAGGGATTAGCCCTGGTTTGGCCTTTCAAAACCTCAAAGCTCAACCCCAGTGACACACTTCCTCCAACAAGGCCACACCTCCTAATCATTCTAACCTTTCTCAAATTGTTCCACTCCCTAGTGACTAAACATTCAAATCTATGAGCTTATGGGGGCCATTCTCATTCCAACTATCACGGGAACTCTCTTCTTGCCTTTCTTGCCTGATCCCTTCAACTGATGGTACCTCGCTGGGATGCCTGTCCAACAAGACCTAAAGGACTTAGTAGCATCATCCCAGACCACTGTCTCCCACCAAGGGACATACAAACTAAAACATTTTATTTGGTTTCCTACAAGAAAACCTGACTTATATAGACACGGACCAAGCAACTCTATGGTGGGCACTTAGGGTGACAGAAAAAGGAAGACAGCCTGCTATAACCCATGACCCCATGACTAAAAGGCTAGCACCTCACTCTTCCCTGTGGTATTCTCTCCAATCACTCTATTCCCTTACCCACTTCCATTCTCCTTCACTTCCTCACCAAGAGCTTCACATAGGGGACTCAGGAAGCCACTAAAAGTCTCCTCATCCTCAGAAAATATTTTTCTCCTTCATGGGGTAGTCAGTGATGACTCTGGCACCATTCACATGTGTGACTCATTTCTCATGTCTCATCTGTCCTGGCGCATAGCAACTACTTACAAATTAAAATCTTCCATCCTGGAGGGAGGTGCCTTAAGTCTCAGGAGTTAAAAAGATGTTCCATAAGCTTACCAGATTCATAACTGCTGGTGTACTCCTGAGAATTAAGTGGTTGCAGCTGAGACATAGTGGCCTAATACTTTGCCTTTCGTAGATGAATTTACATACCACCTCCTCTGAGGTCAGAAGAGGAGGCAGACAGAATCTAAGAGAAAGAATAAATATTAAGTGTTGAGGAAGAACGGAATGCAGGTTAAGGCACTGGGATCATGAAAGAAGCCATAAAGCTTATTGTTTTCTAATTTTAACTCTGTCTTGATTTTTTGGTGGGGGGAGTTAATGGTAGATATGGAACTAAAATATATTTGATAAGGGAAGTATTAAATTCAATGTGAAGTTCCACAGCTTCAGAATGGCTACTGCCACCAAGCCTGACAATCTGAGTTTGAGCCCCAGGACCTCCTTGGTTAAAGAAGAGAACGGACTTCTTCGTGTTGTCCTCTTACTTCTACACGCCCATGCATGCACTCACACACACAAACCAATAAATAATGCAACTTTTAGAATGTTAAAATGTTTAACTCTAGGTCTGTGTTTAACCCCCATGGGGTTGCATATCAGGTATTTACATGATGATTCATCCCTTCTAGAAGGGAACTACATCTTAAGCTACATGGCCAAGTATGTGTCAGCTCAGTAGTTGGGACCAACTACACCTCTTTAGAGCACCCACGATTTCATTCATTCACTAAGACCAGGAGGAAAGTAACAGACCCTCAGACCTTAGCACAACTGACTCCATGATGGAAGCACCATTTAGGCCATACAGCTCAGCACACAGAAAGCACCACCTGCCAAAATGAAAACAAAGTTCTAATCCATCAAAGTCCACAGTTCTGGAAAAGTCTGTACATATACTAACCTTGCATTTTTGGCTTCCGTAGTTTTGTTAACTGAAGTAGGTCAACCCAGAATATGGTTTCTATGTTTCAAAGCTCATTCTGGGAAAGGCTCAGTGGTACACTGAGAAACTGGCACCCAGTGTAGTCACTGGCTGGCTAATAAAGACTTTCTATTTGCTTAAACCCATGTCTAAGCAGTCTTCTCTGATGGATATCCCACAACACTATGGGTTTGGAGAGACTAATGGGTTAAGAGCCTTCGATGCTCTTGAAAATAATCTGGGTTCATCCACATGGAAGCCAGAAACTAACTCTAGTTCCAGGGGATCTAATACACATGTGGCACACACACACACACACACACACACACACACGCATGCTCACACACGTATTCCTATTATCAGGAAGACTTGAGTTCCCTTCAAAGCACCACATAAAAACAGACATGGCTGACATATACCTTTAATCTTTCAGTGAGAGGAAAAACATCAGAAGCTCAAGGCTACCCTCAGTTACACAGTGAATGTGAGGCTAGACTTGAATTGTGAGTGTCTTTCTCAAAAAAAAAAAAAAGAAGAAAGAAAGAAAGAAGAGGGAAGGATGGAGGGAGGGAGGAAGAGAGGGAGGGAGGGAGGGAGGAAGGAAACAGTCAACACATTGGAACAGAACACTCACTTGCTATCACCATCTGATTTTAAAACCACAATAAAAACAGTCTACTTCTGGTGGGCGTGGTCGGAGCACACCTTTAATCTGGAGGCAGAGACAGAATCCTGGTCTACAAAGAAAGCTCCAGAGAGCAAGGACTCCATAGAAGCCCTATCTCAAACACCAAAATAAACGTTCTATCTCGCAATAAACAGATGAAGAGAAAAGTCAGAAACAAATGTGCAAAAAGGAAATTCAAAGGAATTCCTTTATTAACAGTGGGTCACCTTAACAACTATATGTAAAAATAGTAATGACAGACTTTATAAAGCCACAAAATTAACACTAAGTGCACCCTAAACCTAAATATGAAATGTGACGTACAGAACCTCTTACAGATAACTCAGAGAAGCTAGACACCCTAACACATAGACACCTCCTGAGGGCCTGCACTAAAGTGACGTCACCGACAAGGATGGGGGAGCGGGGCGGAGCCTCCCAGCACTGTGCTCAGCGCTCTACAGATGCAGCCCGAGGGGCGGAGCTGACCAGAGCCTGGGGTCCCAGGACACAGCTCCCACCCCTTGCGCGAGGAGGACCCATCACACGGGCTCCGGTGCTCAACCGGCCGCTCCTCCCCGTCTGGGGACAGTGGTCCCTCGCTCACCATGACCGGCATCTGAGTTCGCTGGTCCTCGCCTCACAGCTCCTGGCAGCGGCGCTCACAGCGCGGCCCACACAGCTCCTCACTAACCTAAAAGCGGAACCACTGCATGGCGGCAAAGAATCCGGCTCTCGCTGTCCAGCAGCGCCCCTTATTGGACAGCCTGTGTGGCTGCTCTGATTGGCTAATGAGACCTGAGTGACAGAAGGGAGCCAGCGACACAGGTAGGCACTACGCCAAAAGCGCAGACCTGCAGAAGCTCTGCGTAAATTTGCTTTTTTAGAATGTGATCCTGCCCTCCACAGCTGCCCTGTTGTCTTATTATAGTCCGTAGGCACAGGGTCGTTCACGTGCACTGTCCACTACACACAATGACCAATGCCAGGATCGCCTTCCTCACAGAGGGAATTTTTATACGCAGTTAATTTCATTTTTAATTACATGTATTTAATTAAAAATGTGGGAGAAGCATATGTGTGACACAGTGTGAATCAGAGGGCAATTGGCTAGACTTGGCTGGCCGCTTCTCCCATATGATTCCCAGGGATTGAACTCAGTTCATAGGGCTTAGCAGCAAGTGCCTTACTAGCAGAGCCATTTCGCTTTCCCAAACATTAATTTTTTTAAAAAAGAAAATATTAAGCCTACCTATTAATGACTTTAAAAGGGCGTGGGGGTGAGCAGAAACTGCCAAATTTAGAAATAAATGTCTAGCTGAGTCCTGTAATTCCAGTACTTGGGAGGTTAAGGCAGGAACATAAGAAGTTCAAGGTCTAGCAAGGCTACAAACTGGGTTCAAAGTCAGTCTACGCAATTTAGTGATACCCTGTCTCAAAACAGAAACACACAGAAAAATGCAATGCTTCTGTAGCATGGTTACGACTGCATGTTGCATCTCTGGTACCCACCAGAGAAGGTGGATCAAAGCAGAGTAAGAAAGACACCATGCGACAAAGCTCAGGTAGAGGGGGTTTTTACTGGGAGAAAGTGAATGGGAAAAGGGGAAGGGGAGTGGGGAAACTGACTTCTGGGGCTAGAAGAATAGAGAGGAGAGGGAGAGAGGGAGAGATAAGAGGTAGGCAGGGCCCTTAAAAAAGAACATAATGAATGTGCACAGGTGATGCTCTTAGTGGCTACAGCTGAGGATGTATACCCCAAGGTCAGGCCAGTACAGATGCCTGAATACTAAGACCCACCTCAAAACTGAAGGCAAACTAACTACAGAAATAGGTAGATTAAGGGCTGGGAAGAGTGGACGCTGCTCTTCCAGAGTACCCTAATTCTCCCAAACACACACATCAGATAGCTCACAACCGTCTGTAAGTTCAACTCCAGGGGAGCCGATGCTAGACTTGCTTTTACAGAAGTAAAATGAAATCAGACAGACACACCTCTAGCAGTACTGTACCAGTCACTGAGAGATAAGAATTTGGTTTCTAGCCTACAGTTCACAACCCCAGAGAACCTAGACAACAAAGAGAACCCTAAGAGAGATATACATGGATCTAACCTACATGGGAAGTAGAAAAAGACAAGATCTCCTGAGTAAATTGGGAGCATGGGGATCATGGGAGAGGGTAGAGGGGTCGGGGCAGGAAGGGAGGGAAGCTGAGAAAAATATATAACTCAATAAAAACAATATAATTTTTTGTTTGTTTCCTGTGACTGGAGAGATTAGATAGCTCAGCAACTAAAAGAGCACTTTCTGCCCTTAAAGAGAACTTGGGTTAGGTTCCCATCGTCCGTGTGGCCACAGGCACTGCCTACATATGGTTTACATATACACATGTGGGTACTGGCACATACACATTTAAAAAATGACCTTTTAAAAAACTTTTTAAATTCTTTAATACTTTGAATTGGGCTCCTATCTGGGCTGTGTTGAACAGAGAAAAAGGTGAATTAAAAGTTCAACAAAAGGGCAACTCTACAAAAAAAAAAACTCTTATAAGATTAGTTTGCCTTTATGTAGCAAATCAAAAGAAGCAAGCTGGTTAGGGAAATAGCACAGTGGGTAGAATTTTCACCTGGCATGTGTGAGGCACTCACTGTGTTTATCTCCAGCACCACATGAAGTCAGGCTTCATGGTGCATCCTGTAACCCAAGCCTTGATTGTTAGCAGCAGGTGGATCAAACTTTTATCCTCAGCTACATGGCAACATGCAGTCAGTCTAGAATACAGCCTCTATCTCAATCAATCAATCAATCATCAATCAATCAATATGCTGAAATGAAGTTACTGACATTCTTTTCCCAACAAATTCCATAAGATGACCAGAAGCTATGAAACCATGTCAGAAGCTCTTTACCCCGCGGTAAGGCTGTTGTTTGAATCTTTGAGACAATGGTTCACCTACATACCCAGGCTGACATCACCCTCATAACCCTCCTGCCTCTGCTTTCTGAGTGCTGGGATTGCAGGACCGCACATCACCCTGGGCCTTTTATGGGAAACTTAAAACTAGACGGGATCCTCAACAGCTTGAATCCATATTTACAAATTTGCAAACTCACTGAAAATGTAACTGCAGCCAAGTACTCAGGGCTTGCAGAGATCTCAAGGTCATCTGTGGACATGTACAAATTTTTTTGTAAAGAGTTGCCTGAAGATTGTGTGCCAGAGTTGGAGGGGAAAAGGGACACTGCTGTTTTATCTCAACAGCTAATGTCAGGTAAATGAACCTGGGCTTGATGGCAAGGAACTGTAACCCCGGAACTTCAAAGGCTGAGGCAGGAGGATTGTGGGTTCCAGATGACCTGAACTATGGAGACCCTGCCTAAAAAAGAAAACAAAAAAGAAACAAGAACAACAAAACACTCTAAAGTATTAAAGGCTAGAGCTATGGAAATTCTCTAAACTAAAACTGTCCAAACGTCTCATAGGACCCAATACTTTAACTATCACTTAATAAGCACTTGATAAATGTCTACAGAAATTAAATTTTAAGTATTAGAAGCTAAAATTTTTAAATTTACTCTACAGGAGTCTGAAGGCATGACGGAATGTTTTGGAATCAGCAGTGATGGCTGCATGATATAGTAGCAACAGTGAACCCATCAGTTTAAAATTCTAAACATGAATTTTACCCTAAATGGCAAAATAGCTGTAATGAATCTCAATGATGTTACAATTGATCCCAGTGAAACTGTGTCCTTGTGAACACCAACTTGGCAGGTAAAAGCACTTTTTCCCACCAAGCTTTTACTTGAGTTTGAGCCCAAGGTTCCCATATGTTTGAAGGAAAAAAATCAATTCCTGCTAACTGTCCTCTCTCTCTTTCTCTCTCTCTCTCTCTCTCTCTCTCTCTCTCTCTCTCTCTCTCTCTCTCTCTCTCTCTCTCTCTCTCACACACACACACACACACACACACCATCCAAAAACACAAAATAAATAAACAAATGTAAGAGTCACAATCCCATCCCTATAAACTGAAATTACAAAAACCTTGCAATGATAAATCAAATTTTGAATTCACAGTTGAGAAAGGGTAGACTTTAAGGTATCTCTCTTTTGATGATTTTGTTGTTTTGTTTAGACAACACCTCCCACTGTTGCCTAAAATGACCTAAATCGGCTATACTCCAGACTTGCCTGGAATCACCCAGCCCTACTAAGTGGTGAGATTGTAAGCCTGAGCCACAGTGGCTGGTTTCCAGTTCTTTAAAAGCAATAGACTAGGTGGGGGTGTGGGGTCCTTTGGCCCCAGCACTCAAGAGGCAGAGGCAGGTGAGTATCTGCTTTTGAGGCCATCCATGCTTTTGAGTTCTGTGCCAGTCAGGACTAGAAAGAACCTGTGTCAAAACTCAAACAATAACAAAAGAAAGCAACACCAAACAGTAAGAGGCTAATTGCCTGATGCAGGGCCACTTCTTAGAGATTGTACCTTAAGTCTGTAGTTCTGAAATGACCCCAAAAAGTTTATGAAAAATTTGCTATGAGCTCTGACAACATGTGGTGTACAGATATACTTGCAGGCAAAACACTCATAAAATAATAAAAATAAATGTAAAAATAAAATTAAAAAAAAAGATGCAATACAAGAGCTGGGGCTCCAGCTGAAGCTCAGTAGGTTGCTTCCCTGGCACTCACAAAGCCTTGGGTTCAATCTTCAGCATGGCATGAACAAGGAAGGTATGGTCGGATATGTCTGTCATGCCAGCATTTAGGAGGTGAAGGTAAGAGGATCAGGAGTTCAAGATCAACCTCAGCTACCTGAGTGAGTGTAGTGGTTTGACTAAAAATGGCCCCCATAGGCTCATATATTTAAATGCTTAGTCATCAGGGAATGGCACTACTTGACAAACATTAGGAGCTGTTGTAGTGGGTACTCGCCCCGCCCATGACTTGGGCTAGCTGACCTGATAGAGGTGGTAGGTGGTGCTTCTGGTCTGCCAGTGTGACCCTCTTTAAAGGAAAGAGGGGGCAGTCTCTCTCTCTCTCTCTCTCTCTCTCTCTCTCTCTCTCTCTCTCTCTCTCTCTCTCTCTCTCTCTCTCTCGGTGGTGAGAGATCAGACTACTTCTTCCTTTCACCTCACCCCCACCCCCACAGGAAGATGGCACAATGGGAAAAGCACACACTGTGCAAAGCATCCTCGAGACCCACATAAATGCCAGAAGGGTTTGAGGATCACCATATAATGCCCGCACTGAGCAGGTATAGACAAGGATCCCATAAGAACACTGGCAAGCTAGACTAGTTGAATCTGTGAACTCTGGGTTCAAATGAAACCCTGCCTTGGTGTACACTGCGGAGAGTAACTGAGGAAAATGCCTGAAGTCAACCTCAAGCCTACACACATACAGGGTGCCCACATACATACACACATGCAACCACATGACATTACATCTCTGTACAGATACAGGGTGCCCATACATACATACATGCAACCATGACGTACATCTGTATTCACCGACAACATGGGCATACACATATATACCTAAACCATGACACACATGTATACAAATATAGCATGCCCACAGACATATACACATTTAACTACACGACACACGCGTAGTGACATTTTATTTGTATTTTAATAAATAAAATTTGCCTGAAGATCAGAGAGTAAAACAGCCCCACTGCTCAGTCTTGCAGACCAGGCAGAGGTAACACACACCTTTGACCAGTAGTCACATTAGATTGCCATAGAAACCAGGCGATGCATGCCTTTAATCCCAGTGGTGCACATCTTTAATCCCAGCCCTAGAGGAATATAAAATGGGAGGAGACAGCTGACAGACAGTCTCATTCTGAGATTCCTGGAGGCAGGATAGCCATTTGGGAATGAGGTAGAGGTAAGAGCCAGTGAGTGACTGACAGTTTTGCTTTTCTGACCTTCAGGTTGAACCCCAATTTCTGTTAAGCGTGCTACACACACACACACACACACACACACACACACACACAAAGGAGGGCATCAAATGAAAACCCGGGTGGTCAGGGCTTCTGAACTTCCTTTCCCGCTTCCCCTCCAGAGTGCCTTTTTCCTTCCCAATAAACTGACCCTACCTCTATTACTAACATTTCTCTGACCCAATCCACTGTTCTGACAGCTGGCCAACAGGTATGCATGAAATGTTTATTGTTCATGAAACATACTATTCACAAAAGAAGATCATTACAACCATGTACTTGTTATAGCTAAATTTAACCTACATTAGAAAATCAAATTATAAAATAACAATTTAGCCTTTACTTGAAAATGAGGCCACCGTTGAGCCATTCTAAACGGCTCCTGCAAGGTTTTTTTTTTTACCAAGGTGTGCCTGTAATTCCAGCTACTAAGGAAGCTGGGTCCAGGATGGTCACTGTGGAGCTTGTATAGTTCTTGTTTGAGTGCTGAAAAAATAATAAGCTTGAATCTTTGTGCATACATTGCTGTTCTTCTTTTTCGGCGTGGGGTGTATCGCGGAGCCAGAGGAAGGGAGACCCAGGACGCGACCACGTGCGTGGGAGAATTGTTTATTAAGGGAAGGAGGGTGCTCCACAGTGCGGGTCAAGGGAGGGAGGAAAAAAGGGAAGGAGATGGATTTAACACTGGTATATATAAGAATCTGCGTAGGCGTGGTTGTCCGTTGTGGTGTTTCTGGGAAATGTAGTCTTCCAGTCCGGCCGGGTGAAGCTGATCCTTCTGGGAGGTGTGGTCCTCATCCCATGAGAATCACATACATACCCACCCAGAGACTTATACACATAATTAAAAATAATGAAAACAAACATTATAATCTCCCACTGTTGCAGCTTTTTACTTACCAAGGTAAAGTGAGTGAGGAAAGATTTAACTCTGTTAGTGATAATATCCCTCCCTTGCCAAGCATGGTAACCCGTGCTTATAAAATCCTGCAGTCCAGACACTGGAGCAGGGGACTCCACGGGAGTGCCACAACAGCCCGGACTACATATCAAGACCCTGCCTCAGAAAACAAAATAATAAAATGCCACTCTCTTCACAGTTAAAACCTGTTTAACTTTTCAACGCATTTCCACCGCCTCCTCCATTCTACTTAGATCGACAGCTTATTGATTTTGACCTATTAATCGCTGTGTAGTTTACTATCAGAAAGTCTTACCTTCCTACTTCTGGGTATGTGAACTTGCAGGGCTATTAATGCCTGTAAGGAGTGCTCCTTTACCATTGTTCCCTGTCCCCCTTAAATGCAACCTGTTAAGCAAAAACTGGCTGTTTTCCTGGACACTACATAACACTCAACACATTGTTGCACTGATTGAACTAAAGACTGGCCAGCAATAGTCTTATCCTGCGCTATTACTGCTAATTAGGCAGGCCATCACAGGCCTGAGGCCACAATTCTGTTCATTTGACCTGGAGGATCCTCCTCAAGCTTAAGACAGAAAAGGAGGTCAACCTGACAACCCATTTGAAAAGGAAGTTCCCCCACCATCCCATCACCTGCTTGGGGACAGGGGAGGACTGCATGTCCTCACCAGCAGGATGGCTTTGGGAGGGTTATTTTCATCTCCAGACCCCTGAAACGGACACAGAAGGTACAAGGGACCCGAGTGGACAGGAAGAGAGAGAGTAGCAGAGAGAGAGAGGAGAGAGAGAGAGACAGAGAGAGAGACAGAGACAGAGAGAGAGACAGAGAGAGACAGAGACATAGACAGAGACACACACACACACACAGAGAGAGAGAGAGAGAGACAGAGAGACACAGAGAGACACAGAGAGAGAGAGAACCCGCTGTACCTGCACAAGGACACTGCTGCCCCAGCCAACCCAGAGGCCACACAAAGGAAACCATGCCTGCACCGAGGCTTCAGGGATGAGGACCAGGGTGCGCATACCAGCTACTCCACTCTCTGAAGCCTCCACCACCAGAATAGCAGAGGAGAGTACGCACAGGGAGCAGGGCGCAGGCATATGAATTCAGACATATGAACATAAAAATGGAAAAATATGCCCTGGGAATATAAAGTTATGATGATTTAAATGTACCAATTTTCTTTTTCCTGGATTTTAATGACTTTAGCCTCACTGAGACTTTCTTCACAAACCCAGACTTACTCATAGTTATTGTATAATTTTGTTCCACTTTCTACTTCTTAAATACCAGCGTGATTCATTTTACCTCTAAACAGAGTGGCACTCCCCACTCTCTTCAAACACTAAAGTATATTTGTCATTTTAAAATTAACATTAAAGGGGCATTATTAGGTTGATATTGTTCTTATTGGATGTTTTATCCAGGAAATGGAAGTATATCAAGTTATTTAATATACACATAAAATAATTTTAAAACATTTAAAAATACATAAAATAGACACAATTATGCATAATTCTACATATTTCTAAGTGAATAATATTTTCAAAGTTTTCTTATGTTAGTATACCCATTTTAAAAAGTGGTATAATTCTATACATGCAACATGAGTTGATTTTATCACCCAGCATATTATAGTCATTTTCCTTTATTAGGAACTATCTTTGAATATTTATATACACATCTAAAATTTTGTTCTAAAATACAGAATATTAATTGGATATATTTGTGATGTATATTTGGATATATTATGCAAGTGAGTACTTGCCTAGCTTTTCTCCATTGAAATAACCTACAGTGAGAAAACTCATCAAATCAACATACTAAATCCAACTAACATATGTGTTTGTTCCAAATACTTAATGGTTTTTCTATTTCTTTTATTTAGTTTCTGAAAAGTTTTAATTTCATTGTGCCTCAGATAGGCCTATTTTGCTTGTTTTTCTCATCACCCTATTTGTCAATATGGCTGAAAAATTGCTTATTTCAAAATACAGTCCTTCATTATTTCATGACATTGGTATGTTCCAAGAAATTTAACTGGAAATGATGCTATTGTGTGTCGGGGCCCGTATGCCCCAACATAGAAACTATTTTCCCTAACTGGACCAGTACGGAGGCGCGAGAAATAATGAGACACAGTTCACAGTCATAACGGAATGGCATTTCAGGCTTCATCCATTCCTGAAGATCTACCCGCGTTTATTATACAAAACACCTTTTATCCCCCAGGTAAACCAAGGTGAATACTCATTAATATTCTCTTTCCGGGGGAAGCGGGGCTAGCGAAACACTTAAGTTTCAAATTTAAGTCGCCAGCTTTGGAAAGCACCTCTCCCCAGGCGATCTACATTTTTAACAAAGGAGAAGAAGCCATACATTCTGGCCTTTGTTAGGTGGCTAGCTTGCTTGTTTGGCAGGATTGCAGCTGCCTAGTGGCCAGTGACCCTGCCTGTAAATATTTTGTATGAAATATGGGCCCCCAATTGTGTGACTCTATGTCTTAGCTATAGTTGCTGTTGCTGTGGAGAAACCCCATAACCAAAGCCAACCTTGGAAGGAAAGGGTTTATTTGGTTAATGTGTTCACATTACTGTCCATTGTCTTTATCACTGAAGGAAGCCAGGACAGGAAGCTGAAAGCAAGAACTGATGTAGAAGCCATGGATGAGTGCTAACTATTGCCTTGTCCCTTACTGCTTGTTTAGGCTGCTTTCTTCTAGAACATAGGACCACTATCCCAGGGGAGTCCTCATGTAGGAAGGTTTAGGACCTCCCACATTGATCAGCAATTAATAAAATGCTCTATAGGACTGTATGCTTACAGGTTGATCTCATGGAGAAATTCCTCACTTGATGCTATCTCCACTCAGGTGACAATAACTTTCCTAAAGTTACCATAAAACTAGCTAGCACAATATCAGATTGTAAGCATCTAAGTATTTTTTTTCTTTTGCAGTTTCATATCATCTGTACCTCGCTATTCTAGTCGCAATTCTGATTTGTTCTTTCCCAGTTCTGTTCTGTTCTTCCACAAAACTTCAGCTGTGTTCTCTTTGTACTGTCTTGGTTCTGTGTTTACTCCTCATTAGCACAGGTGGCAGAGAATATGTGGTGTTGGTCATTCTGAGTCTGAGTCCAGGTTACCTAAACCTGTATAATTTTTTGGTAGTTATTTTATTTTATTTATTTATTTACTTATTTATATTTGCCCATTCATCCATTCATTTACCTATAATTTTAGGCCCAACCTCAGGAGGTGCTCTTTAGTTTTGAGACAGGGTCTTTCTAAACAACACCAACTAACCTCAATATGTATCCTAAATTGGTCTCAAACTCGCAGAACTCTACCTGCCCCTGTCTCTTAATTGCTGGGATTAAAAGCATGTACCACAAAAGACAGCTCAGAAGTACATTTCTAATAATATTTTCATTTATAACAAAATGAAGTTTTTTTTATCACCATTAAAGTAAAAGACTCAAAAATGCCTAAGTATTCACTGATTTTATAAGCTATATTGAAATCTATAAAATTTAAAAGAAGGTTTGATAGTCTGATTGTTTGGTTTTGTTTTGTTTTTGTTTGTTGAGACAGGGTTTCTCTACAGCTTTGGGAGCCTTTTCTGGAACTCACTGTGTAGTCCAGGCTGACCTCAAGTTCACAGAGATCCACTGTCTCTGCATCCCGAGTACTGGGATTAAAGATGTGCACCACCTCTGCCTGCTGACTTATTATATAAAAGTAGCAACCAGCATGTCTGGTATGTAAAAAATACTATTATACTGAAAAGAAGTATTGTTACTATGAAACACATTTGTGGCGATTATAAGGTCTCTATTTGCTTAAAGTATAATAATCTGACAGCCAATCGGACTTGTCCTTTCTGTCTGGAATGAGCTTAGAAATGCTTCACTTGAAACAGGTGTGTGAAATATATATATATATGTGGGTGATGAAGTACTTTCTTTCCTCTTAGTTTTATGATCTCATATGTAAGTTTATATCATTCTTTATACTCAGTGACTCACAGTCATTTTAATAGAAAGATCAAGATTTTTAGCAATTAAAAAATAATAAAGTCTTATGTACTGTATATGATTGTTAGTGCTATAGAGAGTTGTGAACTAAAGTGGTAAGAGAATTGTTTATATCAGCATTCCACATCCACATAAATAATGCCTTATGTTACAGCGTGATGATAGTCTAGTCATCAATATGTGGTAGAAGATGTTCAAATAGAAGATCATCTCTTGAAAATGTCATCGTCTATTTAGTGTGTATTGATCAAAGTATTATTTTAACAGTGGGTTACTGAAACTATAAATAAGATATAACCACCTCAGGAAGAATATTCTATTTTTGTTAATCACCTCACCTCCAAACTAAGTCCATGCTTTACTCTTTTGGAGTTTCATTGTTTGTTCCCTGACCTTTCTGTAGTCTATGATCCTTCATTATCACTCATTTGCTACCAGATCACTCTTTTTCAGTTTTTATCAAAGCAATGTTTATAAAATTAAAATAATTGTTTATATTTACTGCTTCCAAGCCTCACATTCAACCATTTATTCCCTTGTTATAGACATTGACTACCTTTCCTTACTATCATTTGCTTCATGACTCTATTCTTCCACTTTTCTTATGGGTAATGAGATAATTTCTTTCAGATTGTTTGTCTATTCCACATTTGTTTTTGCAAAACCAACATCCCATTTTGGACATCTAATTTTCCTATGTAGATATCAT
Source organism: Arvicola amphibius (assembly GCF_903992535.2). Classification (NCBI taxonomy): domain Eukaryota; kingdom Metazoa; phylum Chordata; class Mammalia; order Rodentia; family Cricetidae; genus Arvicola; species Arvicola amphibius. The sequence continues at coordinate 80,902,753 of NC_052054.1, forward strand.
TCACAATCAAGCATGATTTTTTTTCTGAATCTAAGCATTATTCTCTTGTTTTTCCTTAAAACATCTCTTCTTTCTTACTAACGTTAATCCTCTCCACTATTTTCTCAAATTATTTCATAAAAACTGACTATAACTCTACTCTTGTTAATTTTGTCTCTTTAATTGTGAATGAACTACATCAGGTACTACTTGTAGATGGACGACATAGAGTAGTCCCACACTAGCTCAGAATTGGGTATAATAAGCGGTTCTTTACTTAGAGATAGACTCACACATCACAGTCCTCTGCATGAGCAGAGAACTGGAACCAAATCCAGCAGCCAAGAGAGAGAGGCTGTGTAAACTTTACATCTGCATTTATAGTACGAGACTCCATGCCCCAGTGGGCTGATATCTTAAAGGCTATTGGCTGAAGGAGTTCCCAAAGCAACTACTGATATCCAACATATTCCATGATACACAGTAGATCCTGGATGATTCTAATCAGTAGCTAATAGACAGAGGAAAAAATTGTGGAAGATGAAAAAGAAAATGATGAGAAGTGTGTGGAGAGTACCTCGAAAAGTAGAAGAGCAAATGTGTTGAAACTCATTAACAACATTTGCAAAAATATAAAGGAGAAAAATCAAACAAAAATAATGTATTATAGAAAGGGGAAAGATACTTTTAAAGGGTAAAATCACCATTTAGATTGTTTCATAAAGTCAACAAGGATAAAAACTAAACTTTTCTAAGAGATCTAAAAAATTAATTAGAAATTCATGATGAATGCATATCCTATGATTAGTCAATGACTAATTTAACACAGAGTAGCCTATTATAATTTACAATTGTGGTTTGAGAAACACATCACCAGGTATGTTCAATATTTTAAGTCTATGTATCCTAATTAAAATAATGATTAAATTTTAACTCTAATGGACATTGCTAGCATCTACAAAAACAAAAACTAAGCAACTCAAAGGAGGGCATATACATGGGGAGGACCAATCTTAGTCGAAATTATTTATCATACTTTATTTTCAATTTTGCTATGAAACAAAAGTGATCTAAAACTAGTGTATATGTGCGTGTGTGTGCATTGAAATGACACTTACATGTTGCATGTTTTTAAAATCTCCAGACCATTTTATAATAAGGTAACTTCCAATTTAGTTAAAATTAACTACAAGTTCCTCAAACATTGCAGTATTAGGGTCTACCTGTTAGAGGATAAAAATATGTTATTTTTGTATTTGCCTTCACGTTTTTAAGAAACCCAGCATTTCATTAGTCAAGTTTGTTGCTAACGATGTTGCATAGAACAGGTAGTTTTGGTGTAGCTTATGCTTAACTGCCTACACAATGAACAACGAACCCCATCAAATTAAACTTCATACAATAAACAAGATGGCTCCCACTGTTAAATGCACCTAGATACTGGTATTATGCTGTTTGTAAGAAAGCATTACTGTCACCTAGGAGATATGACTGTTCATAGCTGAAAATTGGACTCAGGACAGTGGGGCTTATTTATTCCCGCCTCTTACCTAAACTATCAAACTCCAAGGAATTATTCCACAAAGCAGTACTGCATAATAAATCAAGGAATGAACATTATTAATTCCGGAATTTAACAGAGAGAAATGGAACAATGCATTCAGTTACCATGTCTATAATGCCCACATGATACGGAAATGGACAGTGGGCTACAGCAGGGTGTATGTCCAGGTTCCAGTCTTAGTTTCTGTGGTGCCAAATATCATCAACTTCTTTGAGACAGATGTAATTGATATCAAAGATTGTTATGATGTTATTGACTGGACTAATGCCTCATTGACAATCCCCCTTGGCAAATGAAGATCAAGATTAATTTGATTTCACTTGTAACATTCTACAGCCTATTTTTCCCATGCTTCTTCAGAAATTAGTCAGTTGCCCTGCATTTTGCCACTAGTATCTAGGGCCTGTGTAGGCCCATATTTCGGTATGGCACAAGAGCCATAGGCCCAGTCTGAGGTGGTCACGTAGCTTTGCAGACAAGCTGTCTCAGCCTAACAACAGCCTGGATGTGCTGCTCCTATTTTCTTTTGTTATTAATGTAGATCACCTGAGGAGAGGTGTTGGCTGAAGCTGATCAGGATGTTTGGTGCTCCTTCCTTTCGTAATTTGGAGGATGTCTTATAGAGATATTAATGCATGGCTTACGTGACAGCTAGCTTACTCGCAAACAGGTAGAGGCAGACATGGCAAAAGGCCATTCACCTGGTTACCTAGGATACAGCCTAATGTGTTTTCCAGCTCAATTGTTATGATGATATATAAACTGTTTGGAGAATAAACGAGAGATCTAGCCCTTCAAAGAAGACCGTGCAAGTTGTGTCCGATTATTCCTCGCAACTCCGTTCCAGTCTAGTTAAGGAAAATAGTTATCTATGTTGGAGCCCACACAGGCCTTCACAGGCCTGACCTTGAATAACCTCATGTTCCCACAATACCTTTGGTTATCTGTTACATGAAAAACTTTATGCAGTAGAGCATACTGAAAAACTAAGTTTAGTTGCTATGGGACAATGGTCTTTTATCCTGTCACTTGTATTATTGTAATAAAATGCTGATTGGTCAGTAGCCACACAGGAAAATGAGGCTGGGCATCCAGGCAGAAAGTAGAGGTGGGGTGACAAGGAGAACACAAGAATTCTGGGAGAAGGAATGGTCAATCTGTAATTGGTACTCAGCCACAGAGGAAGCAAGATGAGAATCCCTCACTGACAAGGGTACCAAGCCACATGTCTAACACAGACAAGAATAATATGTTAATGTAAGATATAAGAATTAGTTAATAAGAAGCCTGAGCCAATAGGCCAACCAGTTTATAATTAATGTAGTAGACCTTTGTGTATTTCTTTTTTTTTTATTTTTCCATTCAATTATTTACACTTCCTTCCCTCCTCCCAATCCCCTCGTGCTCCCCCATACTCCCTCTTCCCTCTCCCACCCTGCTTGAGAGAGGGCAGGAAACCCTGCCCTGTGAGAAGTCCATGGCCCTCCCCCCACATCCAGGTCTAGGGAGCTGTGCATCCATATAGGCTAGTGTCCCCAAAAGCCAGAACATGCTGTAAAAATAAGTCCCAGTGCCTTTATCAATGGCTTCTCAGTCAGCCCCCATTGTCAACCCCAATCAGAGAGTCTGGTTTGATCACATGCTCATTCAGACTCAGTCCAGCTGGATTTGGTGAGCTCCCATTAGAACAGGCACACTGCCTCAGTTGGTGGACCAACCACCTTTGTGTATTTCTTTAGGAATGAACAGCTATAGGACAGGGCAGGACAGAAACCCCTGTCAACATTTAGTTATTGAAATTATAACTAGTTCTCATCTTACGAAGTGAAATCTGTTCAATAACAAAGTGGTGGGCATGGCTGCCTTCTAGGAGATGTTGCACTCCTGGGGGTAGTAAAAATACCAGAGTACCTGAGCTCCTCTTGTGACATTGGAAGTGTGTGATCTTTATATTTATGTAGATAGCATTATCATACATATCAAGCTATTATAAAATGTGGCTTCTTAAATTGGGTTGGATAACCACAGTGAAATTTCTAGATAACTCAACAAAGATAACAGTTGACCACCAAGGTATGAACTCAGAAACAGAGCAAACATCCCAGTACCATTTAGCTAATACCACAACTAGTAGAAAGAAAAAAACACCTGAAACCACAATTACAGTAAGCAAGCAAAGTTGAATAATCTTTTCCTCTCTTGATCCTTAGAATGTGCAGTGTGAGTGTGAATTGGTAACAGATTGATGAGAACATAGAAATAACATCAGTTAATGTTTCAGAGTGTTACTTTATTCACAACGTTTTCTCCCAAACAGAAAGAATCTTTGTGTAGCGTGATGTCAATTCCAAGAGTCATTCATTGATCTTAGGAAAATGATACCTTCAGTGCATATGCACATAAATAATTACCTAATACATTATATACAAAGAACACAAAATCTAGGTAAGACTTTAAAACCGACTGATGGCATGTAAGAGTTGTATTATGCAACTTAAGCCTACCACCTGGTTCATAGCTAAACTGGATATTAGCTTCATAAAATTGTTCTGCAGATTTTTAGTTACTGCTTCCTGGCCAGAATGACAATATAATGTTTCTGTATTTGTTGTAGCATATAATGGGCTATGAATCACCTGCCACTTAGATGAGGAATCCTGTCTGTGGAAAAGAGTCACTCTGCTGTTAGTGTTCTGACAGTCAAGATAAGTGCACATGCCCTGGAAAAAGATGACAAGCAGCTTCTCATTGGCTTTGGCAGAGAAAGCTCACAGTCCTATCTTAGTCATTTGGAGCCACCGAGATATGGCTCTTATTAGCCAAAAGATGTATACCTCAGATCTTTCGGGTGAAACAGTGAAAAAGATTTATGGGCAGTTCTATTTGCTGCATGAATTGGAAGGAGTTCAGTTACTTCTACATTACTGAAACAAAGGATAAGACTCTTTTCCAATGTGGCTGACAGTGGAGGAGGACTGAGAAACCAAGGACAACGGCAATGAACGTGAACTCTACAGCATGGACGGGCTCACTGTGAGCCTTGTCAGTTTGGTTGCTCACCTTCCTGGACTTAGGGGGAGCTGGGAGGACCTTGGACTTAACATAGTGAAGGGAACCCTGATGGCTCTTTGTCTTGGAGAGGGGTGGAGTGGGGGTATGGGTGGAAGGGAGGGGAGGGAAGGAGGAGGAGGAGGGAAGGAGAATCAACAATGCTTGAACCCAGCACTCCAAGAGACATCAAGCATGCAAAGCAGTAATGGGGTGCCTTGGGGTCCCTCAGATGCAGTGGTTCTTGGACACATGGAGATAATTCCATTCACTGTGGCTGAATTCCTTAACTTTTCGGGGACAGCTGGCCATGGATCCCTTGCTTTCTGCTTTTTCTTGTTGTCTTTCTGTGAGTGATAAACCAGATTTGTGTGATTTATTAGTTGTTTCAAATTTATAGGTTTGTTTCAAAATGTAAGAGACTATAAAATAACAACTCATTTTTTGAAAATGCAGTATTTATACCATAATTTTCATTGTGTGTGTGTGTGTGTGTGTGTACCTACTATTCTCAGTACCTTAGCTTTCTATTGAATAATCACTGAGTTTCTGATATCTATCAATATTTTGGAAAAAGTGTTACATTACTTATCACACAAGCTTTGGTGTATTCTGGGGAAACCTTGTCTTAGCAGAACATCTTATATTATTCTGAATCCACTGATTCTCAACACTACATAATTGTATTTACACTATGACAACTTTGAGGTCTTTATTGATGGAAATTCTCTCCTTTTAATGTCTATAGATGTTCAAACCAGAGAAATATATATTCAAATACCGCATGAAAATTCATCAGACTTTTGTCTTCTTATATAAGTATGTTGCTAAAGATTTTCAAATTAAGTTGAAGGGAAATGACAGTTCCAAATATAGCTTTTTGATAATACATTATATTATACAGCTAATTATTAAGTTGTTTTTATTTTAGAAACTAACCAAAGTTCCTAAAGAAATATATACAGAATACCTTTGCTGGTAACACTTTACACAAGCATAATTTCATAGAAGAGCCACTGCCTTGCGCGTTGCATAAATCATTTTGCATCTGTAAACTCATGCTTTACATATCATTTCACTCAACTAAGTATTATAAAGTACTTACAAAGTATATATGTAATATGGTAATAGACATGTTATATTTGGAGATAGGGAGGGAGAGAAAAAGAAAACTTTAGCGTCCGAGAAAGTGAGAAAGAGAACACTGAAAATGTTGCTTGACTGTGTGCACAAGACAATTAAGAATTCCTTTTTCTCCGGTGCCAAGTTAGACTTTTTCTAGGGTTCATCTTTAGACTTTTAAAGTGAACTTCAGTGAAATTTATCTCTGTTTCTATAGCAAGTTTATTCACAGAGACACAGCATCATAACGCCAAAGAAAGAAAAGAAAACTCATCATTTCCCGTTGCTTGCTTTCTCTGAAATAGGTTAACTCTTCACTCTGATATTCCTAAATGGCCTCAATTCAGCAATTGTGGTCATGCTGAGGGGATAAAGGGATCCATATGCATTGCTCTACTTGATGCTCACCTGTGGTCTTATACATCATTGTCATTCTGATTACAAGATCTCAGAGAACTGATCTCAGCTGCCTCTGAGTTTCCATCTTTCATCTTACCTGTCTTTCCTGACCTATAAACAAATGGATATTAGAAAAATATTAGAATAGTACTCAAATATCGAGGCTTCAATAAAGAAGGAGCATAACATATTTTCACATAGTTTTTTGACTTTCCAAATATGAAGTTTTACACACAGAGCTTCAAGAACGACACAACAATGGGACACATTCTGAGACTCCCCGTGTTTGGTGACTTCATAATTCTGTGTGCCACCATACAATCGTTTGTCATAACTATGGATGATAGAGTCCATCACTCTAAACAGTCCATTTATGCAATCAAGGAACATGTTAAACAGAAGAAAAAAGGGGCTTCTGACAGCCAGCACAACTTGACACACTATTGGGTACTTATTTTATATATAGAAGGAATACATCACAAAATAACAAAAATGTATAGTAAGGAAGATACATAAACCAATAACATTGTCATGACTAGTTATTATGTACTATATACCATGTGTATATATTATACTTGTATATGGATAGCAAAACAGTGAGTTGGTTTATTTGGGGATTACAAGAAAAATCAATACTTCCTTATGCTGTGATTTTATGCTGGCTATATAACAAAACAAAAATATTTTAGGTATATTTATATAACTACTATCGTGTTTTATAATACAATTTTATAATACAATTTTACTGCAGCAGATAAGTCTCCAAGAAGCCCAACAAACATCCTAAGCTTTGGTACATAAATTTTCATAAGAAGACATCTTTTTTAACATATAGATAGAGAGATAGATAGATAGATAGATAGATAGAATTTATTAGACATCTTATGATCACAGATATTCAGGAAAGAATTCTTACAAGTGTTTTTACTATTTAACACACAGCACTTCACTCAGAGGCTTTCTAATAATTATATTTCAAATTAACAAAGCAACCCTACCCAGCATGCCACAATTCCTTCCACACACCACCTGCTTCCTGCGGGGCCAGCTGCATCGATTTCACCTGCCAAAGTCTGCGCCCCTTGACGGGTAATTCCGTTTTCACAGAGCTTCCCTCTGATGTGAGGTGATGAGAAGCCCAGCCTCACCCATTTAATGGTAAAGCAACATCGAGGAGAGCAAGGCCACGGCTCTTTCCTCACCCCTGCACGAAGCCAAATGGCAGTTCCTCTTCTGTGAGTTTTCTAAAACCGTGATCCCCATTGGCTTTCGAGGACCTTTGGACTCCGGCTCGTGGGCTCCAGTACAGCCTGGGTCTGGCCTCCCAGGTGCTCTAGCGACCAATGTCTTCAAAGCCAGTCTGCTTACACCTGTGCTGCACCAACAACGAGGCTGGCCTATGCTGAGGGTGGCTGAGGAGTCCCCGGCCTGCAAGACTGGGCCTTTCCTTTACATTCTATTTGCAGACCGAGGATCCTTCTAGCTTTGTGGTATGGGTTGTGTTCTCTCCTAGGTGGGGCAAGTCTTTGTTCCCCAGAGGTGACCCTTAGAGTTCCACTCTGCTCCAGTGGGGAAGTTCAGTCATGGAGGGTTTTAGACCAGAAAATGTAACTGACACGTTGAAGGGGGGTTTTAGAAATTTTACCAAAGTTCTCACCTGAGAAATAGACTTGATTTGGTCGTGGCTTGTGGGACCCAAAGCAAACTCCCATGTTTATGATCAATTGAATCTCAACAAAATGCTGCAAAATCATTCTTAAGAACAATATTTTTAGCTGTGGTGGTGCACACCTTTAATCCCAGCACTCAGAGGCGGGCTGATCTCAGTGACTTCGAGGCTAGCCTGGTCTATAAGAGTTAGTTCCAGGACAATTCTTTTCCAACAAGAAATGATTCTGGGGCAATCTGGTATCCACACATGGAAAAAAAAAGTGCTGGTGACTATGAAACACCACCAATAAAATTCATTCAGAATGTAACATTAAAAGTATGAAATGAGATGCGCAAATTCTAAGAAAAGGACATGGGCATACATCGTTGTGACTGGATCAGGCAAAACTTTGTGTTAGGACATTTAAGCCTAACAGCTCCATCACCATGCGTCAGCGTGCTTCAGAGACACCGCCAAGGAGAGTAAGGCAAGATGGCTAGAAGAAGAAAATACTGGCACGTTCATGTGCCTGATGAAGAACTCACATCCAAGACATACAAGGGACTACAAACACCAGCAAAAGGTTAATCCAATTTAAAGCAGGAGAAACAATCTATCTAGACCTCTTCTGTGAGGTACACTAACGACCAATAGGCTCATGGAGACCCTTGTTCTCCACGTTAGGGGAATGCAGATGTGACCCACGCACCACGTCAAGGAAACCTGGTTTAGTTAAAAAGGTGGGAAAGGGGGCTGGAGAGATGGCTCAGTGGTTAAGAGCATTGCTTGCTCTTCCAAACGTCCTGAGTTCAATTACTGGCAACCACATAATGGCTCACAACCATCTGGAATGAGGTCTGGTGCCCTCTTCTGGCAACAGAAAGAAGGGGCTGGAGAGATGGCTGAGCCATCATAAACATTTTCAGCAATGTAGCAGGATACAAGATTGACTCAAAAAAATCAGTAGCCCTCCTGTACACAAATGATAAAAGTAGCCCTAGGGCCATAGGGCCATAGGGATCCAAGGACCTAACAATTGCCCACACACATACTGAAATGCTGGGAACTTTCCATCATCTCCCTGAGTCTTTGTTAATGTTCTCCATATTGGTAATAGTCCTTTTGAATAATTGGACTCTAGGGTCCAACAGAAATACACCCGAACCTTGGGTGACTGAAATCCTGAAACTCCTGCCTCCACCTCCCAATTACGGCAACTAGTTTGTGCCACGTTTGGCTTAGGTGGCTTCTTTTTCAACTTCATTGAGTCATCAGAAACCCTGGATAAGAAAAGTAGTTGCTACAAAGGAAAACCAGTTGTTGGTGTAAAGTCTGTCTTTTGTCATCTATAAAATGAGGGGAAAACACTGCCCTTGTCCTTTTGTGTGGTTATTGTTATAAGATACAAGTAAGTTCCATAAAAAATTTAATAAACATTCCGCATACAAAAGAAACAGGACTAGAAAGAGAAGACAGCTGTTAAAGGCTAAGGCTCTGTGATGGCTATTGTTTTCAACTTGACTGTATCTCGAATGAACTACAATCTAGAAATGAAGGGCACACCTGTGATCTGGATCTTGCAGCTAGAAGACACAAGCTCTTGATCAAGATCTTCAGGTAGGATGATACACCTTTAATTTGGGCCACATCTTCTGCTGGAAGCCTGTATGAGGACAGTGGAAGAAAGAAAGGCTAGTTTGTCCTTTGCCTGCTTGCCCTGGCCTTGCCAGAACATCCATTCTTTTATTGTTGTTGTTTTTGTTTTGTTTTTTGAGGTAGGGTTTCTCTGTAGCTTTGGAGTCTATCCTGGAACTAGCTCTTGTAGATCAGGCTGGTCTCGAACTCACAGAGAGTTCTGCCGCTGTCTCCTCTGCCTCTGCCTCTGCCTCCTGAGTGTTGGGATTAAAGACATGCACCACCATGACTGGCCAGCACATCCATTCTTTCACTAGCATTGGAGTCTACTTCTTTGGGATTCCAGTACATACAGAAGACCAGCTGAGACACCCACCTTTGTGAGACAGAGCAACTACTAGATTCTTGGACTGTCTGTTCACAGCCAGTCATTGTTGGCTTAGTTGTACGGAAACTTTTAAGACATTCCAATAAATTCCAGAAAGAGAGAGAAAGATTTATTCCATAAGTTCTGTGACTCTAGAGAACCCTGACTAATAGAGATTTTGGTACCAGGGAAATTATAGAGAAACAGAAGTATAAGGATGAATCTTTTAAGGATTTGGAATAGGCTTTTCAATTCAACAGCACCTTCAAATTCACCGGAACCTTCAGCTATGAAGCCTCTAGTCACTCCCTATCCTGGGAACTTAGAGAGTTCTGGAAGCCCATGGTGCAAACTATATTTCAAACTTAAAGAGATAAATGCCTTTGATTGTCTTGATTCATCAACAGTGAGAAACAATTGATTTAGTGACCCTGGATATGAAACTTCTGACAGTTTGGGGGAAAATGATGTTGCTGCTTGGCTACTCTTAGTACCTCTGGATAAACAGATAAAGGATTGGAATAAGCTCCATGATAAAATTAACCAATATCAGAAAACAGAGAAGAACAACAATGAGCTTAGTGTTAAAAACTGTAAGGGTCTGAGAAGGAGACCTCAGACTCAAATAGTATGTAAAAGCGAAGAGCATTTATTAATATTCCACTATATGCAGGATCATTCATCCATCTGTGCAAAATGGCGACAACCCTGAGAGGAGTGTGCAGGCTCCTTTCAAGCACAGCTAAGGGGAGTTTCAGGTACAATTAGGTCATCTCAAATATGATTGGTTAAGGCAGCAGCAGTTACACTTTTGGACATACTTGCACAAGCTTGGCCAAGTTTGGACATGACACGGGAGGAATTGCTGAATTTGTCCGTGAGATATTGTGAGGCTGACCTGACTGCAAGGGTACTGTGGATAAATGAGCCTTTGTGAGAGACACCCTTCTCAGAGAATTGAAACTTAAATTCAGTTGTGAGAGTGGAAAAGTTTACTCCCTTCAAATTGACCAGATCCAGATGTGAATGAACAGTCTAAAAGTTTCTAAGTGTGCCCTGGAAGAGAATCTTCTCTCCAGCAGCCACAGAGTTCGAGTTACAGAAAAATCAAACCAAAGCCCTCACCAATAAGGTTGGCTGAACTACAGTGAAAATCTAGGTCCGAGCCTCAGAGGGCGTCAGCAATGAAAGTAAGGGCAGGAACTGGTAAAGAACTGGATGCTATAACTTGGGGTGGGGATGTGTGGGAGGACCCTACTGAAGCTGAGAACTTTGAACCCTCAGATTCTCAAGGGTTTATCTCACCTAAGAAAGCAGTATCTTCAGCCCCACTCCTTAAAATATTACCTGTTTCCCCTAGGAAAGCAACCCTCAGTGTCTGCTAAACCAGCAGTGACTTTCTCTGAAAGAAATGCAAGGCAAGATAATAATGATGTTCCTCGTGGCCCACCAATAGTTGCTTCTACATCTAAAACCAGACTCACAGCGAAGCAGGCTCTCAGAAGGGGGGTAGGAAGTGTAATCCTTGAGAAAATGCACTACACTACTAAAGCGCTTAATCATTTTTGCAAATTTATTCAAGCAGAAATCTGCAGAATATTTATGGGAATGGATTTTAAGGGTGTGGGACAATGGTGGAAGGAACAAAAAACTAGATCAGGCTGAGTTTATTGATATGGGCCCTCTGAGGGGGAGAATCTAGGTTTGATATGAAAGCTGTTAATAAAGTTAAATAAAGGTGTCAAAAGTTTACTTGAATGGTTCACTGAAAAGGAGTAGGGTGGCCTACTTTGAAATATCAGCAGCTGTTGACCCTGAAAATTCAGTGACTGTCCTTGATAATACCTTTCAATATTTTTCTCAAAAGTGTTAATTTACAGCTTTTTTTGTGTGTTTGTTTGTAATCTTTGTTTTCATTGTTGCATCAAATCGTGTCCCCATTTATTGCTATATTTTTTCCCTATTTGTCTTTCTGTACACTGGCTCTGTACACTCAACCCATCTTGCGTTTTGTTTTCCCTAAGATAAAGCTATAATGCCTAGAAGCTGAACTTTTACTTCCTAAAGAGGCCAATCTGGACACCAAGGTTTTGATAAAGTTATTGTTACATCTCTACTTGTGCCTACCAAACCCTCAATTTAAATGTCATTTATTTGTACTTTTAGCTTTGGTCTTTGATCATTTATAGAAGTTTGCCAAAATACTTGTTTTACGGTAACTCTAGAAAATGTTGTTTTATCTATGAAGCTGTTCTGTCATCCAAAGCAGTATGGTTTTTAACAACAAGCATTAAATCTTTTAATTGCTCTGTGGATGAGTTTCCCTGATGCTAACAAGGAATGGTTGAATCAAATTTGACACTGGGGCCTGAAAAAGGTTCCCTAAGGTGTTTCCCAATGGCAAAGGGTTACCTTGTTTGTCTCTTGTTGATCTACATTCTTTAGTCCAATGCTAGCCTTTGCCACACCTTCTGCATACTTCAGAAGGCTGGGGACTTCTGTTTGGATTATTTCTAGAAAAAATATTGTTTCTAGGAATTCCTTGCCTACAAACCATTTTCAGATGACCTAGTTTACCACAATAAAACATCTGACCTTTTGATTTTTTTAAAAAAAAATTTAGAAATCACTTCTCCTATTCAAGTATCACTGAGATCCAATATCAACTGTATTTTGAATCCATTAATCTATGGGTGCTGATCTTGCCTGTAAAAGCCCAATTGCTCCTTTTCAGTCCAAATTAGTATTTTCAAAATCCAAAGATTGAATTAATATTTGTCTGACTTCTGGATCTGATATCATTCTATTTACAGCTGAAGTCAATCTTTGTTAAAAATAAATCAGTGAAGATTTCTTTGGGGCCTTGTATAATTTTAGTAAATGACTCAGTCCTATTTCCTGAATCTTCAACCTTGTCCCAATTTTTCAAATCAGCATACTGACCCTGACCAAGAAGCTGGTCTTGGGAAATTTTATGACCACTAGCCCTATATCATTGTTCTAGAACCCTAGCTTCCTCTTCCCACTATGTTTTCCACTGTAGCTAAATATTTTCAGTCTTAAGTAATAATTCTTTCCTAATTGCACATGAATCTAATATCTGCTTCACAAAGGGTAAAAGCATACCATATGAAATGCCGGCTTCATAAATCTTTTCAAATCTAACATTTGTACAGGATTCCTGTTAACTTCTGTATAGTCTTGGGGTGACTAACATCTGGTTGTCATTCTTGTATGAAAACTGAATAAATTAAGGCTGGTGTTCTAATATATTTAAGCCACTCCTCTTCAGTTTCATAATGCTATGGTGCAGTAGGTTATGCTCTAAATTATTCTGTCTGTGTCTGAGTATTTTCCTTATTTTCATTAGCAGGTTTTTTTTTAAAGCTTTTATCTTATCAATAGTATGTCCTTCTAAGACTTTTATCTAATCAGCCAACTTTTTCTTATTTTCATTAGTAAGTCTTTCTAAGGCTTGCATCTTTTCAGTAGGAAGTCTCTCTAAAGCTTGCATCTTATCTGTCAGATTATCATATTTAGCAAAGTTATCAAACCTCTTTTTATAGACAAAATATTAGTACCAAACTTACAGTAATTACAATCAACATTTTGTCAATTCCAGCTAAGTCACTTATCCCCTTCATTTTAGTTTTCAATTTAAAACCATCCATAATAAGACTATACCGGGTCCTAGTGCCTTGCATTGTGATGTTTCTTTCCCATTATTAATATTGGTTAGAGAGATGGCTCGGTGCGATGGTTAAGAACATTGACTGCTCCTTCAGAGGTGCTGAGTTCAATTATTGGCACCCACGTGGTGGCTTAAAACCATCTATACTAGGATCGGATTCCTTCTTCGGTCATGCAGAGCACTCATATATAAACTATAAACCAAACCTTTTAAAATATTATTTAACTCTCCTCTGAAGACTTCCCAGGTATCTCAGCAAATCTGCTGACTTCTCACTGTTTGTGTACAGTGTCAGCAGAGAACTCAAACCCCTCCCACAATTTCCAAACATGAGCCTGCTGTGCAGAGTGCCACAAGCAGCAGCCAGCTGCTGTGAGTGTGTGCACAGAGATGACAGCTGAGGCAGAACCAGATGGTGTAACTTGTCTGTCCATGTGGTTGTGCCATGTGTTGGAGCGATGTCGTTTTGTCTTTGGCACAGCGACTGCACATTAATCTACTGCTATTTCAGCCAGCAGTTGTGACTTCACAGTTACGAGCTTGCTTCTCTAACAGTGGTGTGGCACTGAGGCCACAGCCTGGCAGGAATTCTGCTCCAGCTCTGTCACTGTTGCTAAAGGGAGCTTTAACTAAATCTCTATCATTTTATTTATAAAAGAGACTCAAAATTCAAAGGTTGGGGTGAGAGCTTGCAGGCTCAAAGAGGCTGAGAAGCAACTAGATAACCCTCTTTCCTTGCTACTGTCTCCCCAAAACCCTTGCTTCCCATCCACCAAATCAGAAAAGCTGCACCATTCCAAACCCCTCCTCACGACTTCCTGTGTCTCGTTATCTCTCCCAGATGCCCTCTAATGATCTACAATGACTTTCTGTCAACTAGTTGCTAACTCAGTCTCTTTAACCAAGGTTAATTTTATATAATCAATGCAAATGAAAACTTGGGGTTCACAACAATCAAGGACTTGAACGATGCAGGGATGGTGATTCCCATCATATCTCTATTTAACTCTTATCTGTCCAGTGCAGAAGACAAATGGATAATGGAGAATGACAGTTGATTACTGAAAATTCATTTAGGTAGCAACTCCAATTATAGCTGCTGTACCAGATATATAATGTCCTTACTTGAGCAAAGTAACAGATCTCCTGGTCTGTAGTCATTGATTTCCCAAATGCCTAATTCTCAGTATCTGTCCATGAGGACCACCAGAAGCAATCTGCTGTCATTCGGAAGGCCAGCAATACACCTTTACAGTTTTGCCTCAGGAATATATTAACTCTCCTGCCCTGGGTCATAACTTAGAAGTAAATTTCATCATCTATCTCTTCCACAAAATACCAAACTGGTGAACTATATTGATGACATTAATGTTGATTTTACCAACTGAGCAGGAAGAAAATTCACTGGTGACATATATGCATATTGGAAGGTGGGAAATAAATCCAACCAAAATTCAAGAACCTTCTACCTCAGTGAAAATCTTAGTAGACCAGTGGTATAGGGCATGCAGAGATATTCTTTCTGACGTGAAAGGTAAACTATTGCCCCTGGCCCCTCCCACCACCAAAAAAGAAGCACAAAGTTTAGTAGGACTATATGGATTCTGGAGATAGGACATCCCCCACTTGGGTGTATATACCAAGTGACTTAGAAAGCTGCTAGCATTGTGCGGGGCCTGGAACAGGAGAAGGCTTCTCAACAGGTCCAGGCTCCTCTACCACTTGGACCATATGTTCCAGTAGGCCCAATGGTACTTGAGGCATCATTGGCAGATAGGGATGCTGTTTGGAACCTTTGGCAAACTCCTATAGGTAAATTTCAGAAGAGACATTTGATGGTCTAGCAAGACTCTACCATCATCTGAAAACAACTATTCTCCCTTTCAAAGACAGCTCTTGGCCTACTATTGGGTCTTAGTGGAAACTGAACATTTGACAATGGGCCACCCAGTTACCATGTGACCTAAACTGCCCATCATGAGCTGGGTGTTATTGGACCCACCAGGTCATAAAGTAGATGTACACAGCAGAATTCTATTATCTATTAGTGGGAGTGCTATATACATGATCAGGTCTGAGAAGGTTTTGAAGGCACAAAAAAGTTACATGAAGAAGTTGCCCAAATGCCTATGGTTTCTCCTCCTGTTATAATGCCATCTACTGCCAAGAAAGCATGATTTGTTGGCTGACTAAGAGAAGACTAGTGGCTGGTTTACTGATGGTTCTGCTCTTTGTGCAAGCACCACCCAGAAGTGGACAGCTGTAGCATTACAACTCCTTCCTGGGACAACCCTGAAAGATACTGGCTAAGGGAAGTCTTCACAGTGGGCAGAACTTCCGGCAGGACACATGGTATTAAACCCTATTTGGAAGGGGTCATGTGCAAAATTGTTCACTTATTTGTAGGCTGTAGCCAATGGATTGGCCAGATGGTCGGGGACTTGGAAAGAGAATGGTTGGAAAACTGGTGACAAAGACTCTTGTGAAAGAAGCATGTGGAAAGATAGCTCCAAATGGGGAAGGGATGTGAAGATACTTGTGAAAGATGTTCATCAAAAGCTGACTTCTGGTGAGAAGAAGTTTAATAATCACATAGACTGGGTGAATTTCTGTTCCTGTGGAAAGTCGTCTTATTTCCTCAGCCATTCCTGGCATTATACAATGGGCCCATGAACAAAGTGGCCATGATGGCAGAGATGGACGCTGTGCATGCTGTGGCCACAGGGTTACACAGCGAGAGTACAGCTGACAAAATCACTAGGCTAAGCCAGCGGAATCACATATTCCAGTGGAGAACACCCAAATTAGAGATCATCGTGAAGATTTGCCTTTAAAAATGAGTCGTTCTCATTTTTCTTATAAAATTTTTATTTATTTTTTTTTAATTTTTAAAAAGAAAAAAAAATAACAAGACAGTTAGCCTGATTGACTCCCTAGCAGAGGCTTTGAGTGACAGACATGGTAATTCTCTTTGCTTTGCGTCTGCTCTGACATTAGTGTCAGTCTCCTGGGCTGACTGTCTCCACAAGTGTGGTTTTCCTTTTCTTTTCTTTTTAGTATGTATTTATTTATTATGTATACAATATTCTGTCTGTGTGTCTGCCTGCAGGCCAGAAGAGGGCAGCAGACCCCATTACAGATGGTTGTGAGCCACCATGTGGTTGCTGGGAATTGAACTCAGGACCTTTGGAAGAGCAGGCAATGCTCTTAACCTCTGAGCCATCTCTCCGGCCCCCTCGTTTTCATTTTTGTAAAAACTCTATGAAGCCACAGCACTCATTTTTCTATGGTGGGATTCACCTACAAAAAAACCCCTCAACAGCGTATTAATCTTTAATTGGGCATAACTCCCTTCTGTACTAGTAACTGGATGACCTTTATCCACACTTTGGGGCTCTGGTATGAAAGTAATCACTCAGTCAAAGAAAACTTTTTTCTCATAGTCAAATCTACATAAAGATACCCCCATTCTCCCCCCCACACACATAATTATCTTTTATGGTTGGACATCTGACAAGGAGAGGAGCCTTGCAAATAGACCACATTCGGAGTCTCAAAAGACAGGCACTGAGAAGGAGGACTGGGCACCCTGATTTCTCTAGCAGCTGTCTTAGGAGAGTGTCACCCACTGGCCCCTGCTCTACCTTAACAAGTTATTAATATTCTGTACTTAACTTCACCTTGGTTTCATTTGATGCAAGATCTTAGTCTAGAAAATTAATTGTTTGTTCCTTTACCCCTAGAGGTACAGGAAAACAGCTTTGGATCACTTAACCAGCTCCAGAGAAAGGAATTCCTTCTCACCTGGGCTTCAGCGGATACAGGCATCCCACCACTTAGCCCCGGGGTTTGAAGCAGTAGCCTTCAGATTTTACACTCCATAGCTGCAGCTTTTCACCTTGCTCTAGTGCTGAAAGGTTCCCCTTTAATCAGCTAACATCTGGCAAAAATGCTAATGCGGATCAACTGTCATCCATGCAGCTTACGCTGGTTGTCATGGTTACCAGAATGTTGTTTTCCCAGCCACCAGAGAAGAAAGCAGAAGAAAATGCTTGGAGAATGCACAGCTCTGCTCTGTTCTCTCCCCGTTTCTACATTTATTAATTAATTACAAACTTATAGCTTAACTGGTCACACTTAAGAAATGTAGTTAGTACATAACTTCCCCCTTTTCCCCTTAGACTATTATACTGATTTAAAGCTCCCTCCTTAATCAATCCTCCCAGTTTTTTTTCCAGAGAGTCTCACAGCTACGACCTCTCAGGGACATAAGTAAGATAACAGGTCCCCACTTTGCCAGACTTACCCGTCTTTATGGCCCCGTGAAAAGCATGATGTGGGAGAGTCCCCTCTGTGTGTTGTGATTGCCATTAATGAATAAAGAAACTACCTTGGCCTGGGTTGATAGGGCAGAGCTTAGGTAGGCGGGGAGGACTGGACTGAATGCTGGGAGAAAGAAGGGCGGAGTCAGGGAGACACCATGGATTTGGCGCCGGAGGTAGACGTGATGAAACTTTGCTGGTAGGCAATGACCTCGTGCTGATATACAGATTAATAGAAGTGGGTTAAATTAAGATGCAGGAGTTAGCCAATAAGAAGCTAGAGCTAATGGGCCAAACAGTGTTTTAATTAATAGAGTTTCCATGTGATTATTTCGGGGCTAAGCTTATCCGGGTGGCTGGGACTAACAAGCGGGCTCCCTCCTTGCTACAAATGCATGCCTGGTACCCTTGCTATCACCAAAGAATTGCTAATTATGTCCGTATGTATATATAAACTGGAAGCCTTGTGGGGAGCAGGAACATTTTTGAACAATAAAGAGAAATGAGAAGATGTCTATGAATTGATTTGTTCACCCTCAGATCCCTTTAGCCAATCCCCTCTTGCTGTAAGCATCCTGTCTGAACCTTGAGGGGGCACTGAGGCTGGCACTTAGAGGGCCCCAATATGCATGAGATCAATAACAAGGACTTTCATTCCCCAGGGTGCAGATACTAATGAGTGCTAGATTTACAATCAGCAGAGACCAACACTGAGCTCTAGATATGTTAGCGTTCCTCAGGGTGACCAGCCTGCAGTCTGGTGGTGGGTTGACCACATTGGACCACTTCCTACATGGAAAGGACAACACTTTGTTCTTGCTGGAGTAGATACTTATTCTGGTCATGGATTTGCCTTTCCTGCATATAATACTTCTGCCCACATCACCAACCCTGGACTTACAGAATGTCTTATCTTATCTTATCTGCTATCATGGTATTCAACATAGTATTGCTTCACAGCACGAGAAGTGTGACCGTGGGTTCACTATCATGGAATCTACTGGTTTTACAATGTTGTCTGCCATCCCGGAGCAGCTGGCCTGATAAAAGACAGAACAGCCTTTTGGAGACATGTTATAGTGCTAATTAGGTTTCAGTAACCTGGAGGTATCTGGCAGGGTTCTCCTTTGCTTGAATCAGCTCCAATGTATGATATGGTTTCTCCTATAGCCAGGATCCATGGATTTAAGAATCAAGGGATGAAAAGGGGAATCGTTCCACTCATTATCACACCTAGTAAACCACTAGGAAAAATGTTTGCTTCCTGCTCCCATGATCCTACGTTCTGGTGGCCTAGAAGTTTTGGTTACAGAAGAAGGAATGGTTCTTTCAGGATTCACAGCAAACATTACATTGCACTGGAAGTTCAGACTTCCCTCAGGTCACTTTGGGCTTCTAATTCCCTTAAACCAATAGGCTAAAAGAGAGATAGAGAGAAGCACACAGAAAGACTCCCCACAGGGCAGAGAGGGGAAGGGAAACTTAAGTCTATCCAACCTGCATCTCCATTTTTCCCATGGAGTACTGTGGGTTTTAAGTGTGTTTTTGTTTGTTTGTTTTTGTGGCCTTAGGTAGGTTCTGTAACAGGGTCCTAAAACTTAGTAGGCCTCCAGTCCTTAGCACAACTGACAACATGATGTAAGTACCATGCAGGCTGTAAAACTCAGCAAACAAACAACGCCTCCTGCTAAAAACTAAAGCAAAATCCATCGAAGTCCATATAGTTCTGAGAAAGTCTCAAAATGGAATTATCTTGCTTTTCTGCTTCTATAGTTCTACCCTAGCTAACTGTTCTTGTTAACTGAAATATGTCAACCCAGACATGGCTTTTGTCTTTAAAAGCTCACCCTGATAAACTGGGATCCCGAACACCCAGTGTAGTTGCTGGCTGGCCAATAAAGACTTCATATCTGAGCAGTCTTCTCTTGTGAATACCCCACATTTCTGGCAGCTCCAGAAATCCCAGAGGCCAGACCTCAAGACACCAGGGGTCTCAGAGCCCCTGAGGGTGTTACAGTCCCCAGGGCTCCCTTTGATCAATTGCTGCCTAATGCTTCAAAGAGGTCTGACACCTCTACAAGGGGAAACAAATAATAAAGTTGCCTGGTCTGTCACCTCCAGAGGTAAGTCTGGTTAAGGCACCATCTATTTGGACATATAGGAGTGGTCGGACATGGCTGCTGAGTCAATGTCCGGGATCTATGGTCTTTCTGTGTGTTTCTGTCAGTTATACTTCCCTATATTGACCAATGGCTTTCTCTGGTATAAGAAACTCCTGGCTTAAGACCCATGCCCCATATCTTTAGGGACCCAATCCTTTTGGTCCTGCTGGCTCACACAGGTAAACCTCCAAAAGACTACCTGTCCTGCTCCAGGAAAATGAGTACTTATTTGTTTTGTTGTTTGACCCCTGCTTATGGTCAGGGTTGGTTCCTGTAAGGAGGTGTGGAGAGACCAAGCTGCTTATCCAGGGCCATCCAGATGTCCTCATCCAGGAACATCCCCATATTCCACTCCATGCCTGTTGTGAGCAGACCCATTGAAGAGGGCAGGTTCCTCTGCGCTGAGCTCAAAGGAAAAGATAAAGTTCAACTCCTTTCTCATTTATGATTTGTGTCATCTTTTTAATCAATGCTCCATAACCACCTCCCCACCCCAAAAAGTAAAGAAGTGCCCTGGGCTGGGAAGAGGAATTGTTTCCAGGCAATCTGGACAGAACAGATTTTATCCTTCCGTCCAGCTCTGACCAAGGAGACTAAGCAATGTTCACTAGGTACTTTTTAGAAAGATCAAAGACAGCTGCTAAAAATATTTCCTTTGTCACTCAGTCAGCCTAGATATATTTTTAAAAAGTTATAAAACTTAAAAAAAAATAAGCAGGTCCCAGTTGTTGGTAGTAGCTCAAAGGGTGTTTGACTACAGAAAACTGATTGGGAAGGGACCTTTGCATAAACTGAAAGTCACTGTCACCTTCTCTGATGATGAGATGCCACTTGACTTACAGATACCCAGCAGAAATTTGGTGTTTTACTCTCTATCAGAAAAATATCTCCTCGCTGAAAGTTCTGTCTCCAATCAAGATACAGTTGAACTATCTCTCAGATTGAAAACAACAATTCCATAGCAGAAACCAACCCTGCAGGACTGGTCCAACACCAAGCTCCTATAATTGTTCAACTAACCAGTTCAGTCACTGCTATCCAGATTAAACAATACCCATGACCACAGAAACAAAGGGGCCAATTGCAGTCCATGTTGCCTGGCTTGAAGAGAAATGCATCTGGGTGCCCTGATAGTCACCCTGAAATGTATATCTCCTGTCTGTGAAAAAGCCTGGGACCTCTTATTCTCATGAGTCTGACTCTTCCAGAGAAACAGCATCTTATTGGCAGAGGCAAGTCAACTTATCTTTGCTTTCAAATGGAGAGACCCAATCTAAGGTTACAGTGGTTAACATACCTAGACCAGGTTGTCTCAGAATTTAAAGACACTAAGTTCAAACTTTTTGCTCTTTTGTCAGAGGTATCATGGACAAATAGAGTTGCATACCTTGGGATATAAAATGTCATAAAAGAAAACCCAACTTTGTACATCAGAGTCTACCTGCCTTGACTATCAGCTGAGGGGAGGCAAAAAGAGCCTGTCTCAGAGTAGGATTGCTGCCATGCTTTATATCCCAGGTCCAAAGGCTAAGAGACAGGTTCAAGAGATCCTAGGTGCAGCTGAATATTACTGACTCTGAATACCAGAGTTTGTGGAAATACCAATATACAAGCACAAACTGGGGCAGTAAACCCATAATCTGAGCTGAGAAAAAAAAAACAATAGGCATTTGAGGCTTTAAAAACAATTCTGACTTAAAATACCCTATGATGATGGGACCTTGTAAGCACAGGATGGCCTACCTTCCTAAGAGCTATGGTGGCTACCAATAATTTAATTATAAAATACAAATAAGCTAACTTTGGGTTAAGATTCACATCACCCCACAGCACAGTTGAGGCCCTTCTCTGAGGAACACCAGAGCACTCGCTGCTAATGATTGTGTGACTCCTGGCTCAAAGTTGAGTCCTGTTTAAAAACCACCACAATCAATTTGTATACCTTCTTGCTGCAGGGAGCCTTACTCCAAAGTGGTTCAATGACCTGGGATGGATGTGTGAAAGTTGGCACAATGAAGAAATTATGACCACCTATAAACAAACAAGTGAATTTCAAACAAATTCAAGAAATTATGAAACACCTATTTCATTTTTATTTATACAGTTTCAAATGGTTTGCGTGAACAGTTTTACAATCAAATATTTTTCCTTAAGTTTCTAATAATGGTTACAATAATTGCCAGTTTGTTTCTTTACCTCATTCCCCTTCTGTCCCCAACTTTCCCACTAGCAACCACTACCTACTTGATTCATAGCTCTAATGTTAGAAGCATAAGCAGTGTTGCAATTAACAGAAGGAAGTTCTCTAACTCGGCACACCTACAGGTAGAACAGTGTGCCCGGTTGGCAGCATTAGCAGTTACAGTGTCATGCAAAATGAAAAAGAGTTTTGTCACTAGTGGTTAATATTTTCTTCTGGTAAAGTCTAAGTTCTCACAATCAATTCACCAGCCAAGGCTAGATCAATTAATTCTTCATTCTGCACTACTCAATCTCCTATGGGATATATCAGTGTTTTTCCTATAATCCTATAAGCCACATCACTTAAAAGCTTTCTCTTAATGGTTGGCACCGTTTATCATTTGTCCCTGTGTACCCTTCCTCTCAACTTGCTACAGTATTAGCACAGCTATTAGAAATGAGGGCATTGTGGGTCTCTATGATTATGCTTCATTCCCTGTTCCTAGACTGTTCCCTTTAACTCCTGATATCGTCTACTCATTTTCATTTCTCCTTGATTCTTGTGGTTAAAATCATCCTTTCCAGAATATTTATGCAAATCTGTAATGTCATAAACTACTGTGACACTTTCAGGCTAGTCACAGGGTGCATTGGAAAGGAAACATCCTGTTCTTAAGAAAAATAAATTCTGTTACAGGATGATTAGGTTGGGGGAGGTATAGAGAGGGAGAGCAAAGAAAGGGACATCTTGATAGAGGGAGCCATCATGGGGTTAGGGGGACCCTGATGCTAGGGAAATTCCCTCTGGTGGCATACTTTGCTCATCCTTGATGCAGTGGAGAGAGACTTAGTCCTGCCTCAACTCAATATAAAAGGCTTAGTTGACTCCACATGGGAGGCCTTACCCTCTCTGAGGAGTGGATGAGGGTTGTAGGGAAGGTAGAGATGGAGCAGGAAAAGGGGGAGGGATGGGGAATTATGGTTGGTACATAACATAAAATGAATAAAAACAGAGACAGAAAAGGCCTGAATTCATGATCACACTTGAAACATTAAAGGGTTTAGAGGACGAATTAGATCCACTGTATATTTTAACAACACCCCCTCTGGCTCAGTCACAGTAGAGTCATCAGAGGGAAGTTTGCCTTTTGTAAAGCTGTTTTATCCATAACTCTGATAAAGTACAACTAGAGGTAGCCAGCAGCAATATGGCTTGTATAATGAAAGCAAGGAGAGCAAGTAGCACATATGCTCCTGGGGTCATGCCCAGAGTTATGCAATGCACTGTCCACAGCCTTGCCAAAATGGGTCAAGTTCTTCAGGGCCTTGCCACAAGGAGAATTTGTTCATGTTATTCTCAGGCCTTGTCTCCCCCAAAAGTTGCATGACTTCTAGCATCTTGCCTGATGACACAGGTGCTTATCCATGCATGTCAGAAGATGAAAGATAGAACCAAGTACATGGGAGCTGCAGCAGTTACTTTAACATAAACAATTTGGACCTAGGCCTGGGTACCTCATCCGAGAGAGCAGAATTGATTGCTATGACTCAGGCTCTCAGATGAGAAAAAGAAAGTTCACAAACATATACACAGACTGTCTATCAGCATACTTTTACTAATGGCCATGATTATGGTATGGTATATAGAAAAAGAGGGGTTCTCCATTGCCAAACATTTTATGAGGCTACGATTGCCTTGATATACAAACCACACAAAGATATTACTAAGAAAGAGAATTACAGACCAATCTCACTCATAAACATTGATGCAAAAATATGCAATAAAATACTGGCAAACAAAATCCAAGAATACATCAGAAAAATCATCCACCATGATCAAGTTGGCTTCATTCCAGAGATGCAGGGGTGGTTGAACATATGAAAATCTGTAAATGTAATCTACTGGGAAAAAAACTACCTTATCGTCTCATTAGATGCTGAAAAGGCCTTTGACAAAATATAACATCCCTAATCATAAAGGTCTTGGAAAGAGCAGGTATACAAGAAACATACCTAAGCATAATAAAGGCAACATATAGCAAGCCAAAGCCAACATCAAACTAAATGGAGAGAAATTCAAAGCAATTCCACTGAAATAAAAAAGAAGACAAGGTTGTTCACTCTGCCAATATCTATTCAATATAGTACTTGAGGTTCAGGCTAGAGCAGTGAGACAACAAAAAAAGATCAAGGGGATACAAATTGGAAAAGAAGAAGTCAAACTCTTACTATTTACTGATGATATGATAGTTTACATAAATGGCCCCCAAAATTCTACCAAGAAACTTCTACAGCTCATAAACACTTTCAGTAATGTAGCAGGATACAAGATTAACTAAAAAGAATCAGTAGCCTTCTTTTACACAGAGGATAAATGGGCGGAGAAAGAAATCAGAGAACCATCACCCTTTACAATAGCCACAAATAACATAAAATATCTCACAGTAACTCTAACTAAACAAGTGGAAGATCTCTATGACAAAAACTTTAAGTCATTGAAGAAAAAAAATTGAAGACACCAGAAAGTGGAAAGATCTTCCATGCTCTTGGGTGGGTAGAATTAACATAATAAAAATGGTAATCTTACCAAAAGCAATCTATAGATTCAATGCAATGCCCATCAAAATCCTAGAAAAATTCTTCACAGATCTCAAAAGAACAGTACTCAACTTCATATGGAAAAGCAAAAAACCCAGGATAGGCAAAATAATCTTGTACAATAAAAGAACTTCTGGAAGCATCACTTCAAACTCTATTACAGAGCTTTAGTACTGAAAACAGCCTGTTACTGGCATAAGAACAGACAGGAGGACCAATGGAACTGAATAGAAGACCCAAATATTAATCCACACACCTTCGAACACCTGATTTTTGACAAAGAAGCAAGAAATATCAAGTGGAAAAAAAGAAAGCATATTTAACAAATGGTGCTGGCATAACTGGATATCAACATGTAGAAGAATGAAAATAGACCCATATCTATCACCATGCACAAAACTCAAGTCCAAATGGATCAAAGACCTCAACATAAAGCCAGCCACACTGAACCTTATAGAAGAGAAAGTGGGAAATACACCTGAATGTATTGGCACAGGAGACCACTTCTTAAATATAACCCCAGCAGCACAGACACTGAGAGAAACAATTAATAAATGAAACCTCCTGAAACTGAAAAGCTTCTGTAAAGCTAAGAACACAGTCAACAAGACAAAACGACAGCCTACAGAATGGGAAAAGAGCTTCACTAACCCCACGTCAGACAGAGGTCTGATCTCCAAAATATACAAAGAACTCAAGAAACTGGTCATCAAAAGAACACATCATCCAATAAAACATGGAATACAAACCTAAACAGAGAACTCGCAATGGAGGAATCTAAAATGGCTGAAAGACACTTAAGGAAATGTTTGACATCCTTAGTCATCAGAGAAATGCAAATCAAAACAACTCTGAGATTCCATCTTACATCTGTAAGAATGGCCAAAATTAAAATCACTGATGACAACTTATGCTGGAGAGGTTGTGGGGAAAAGGGAACACTTCTGCATTGCTGGTGAAAGCTGGTACAACCCCTTTGGATATCAGTGTGGCAATTTCTCAGAAAATTAGGACAACCTTCCTCAAGACCCAGGAACACCACTTTTGGGTATATATTCAAAGGATGTTCAATTGTGCCACAAGGACATGTGCTCAACTATGTTCATAGCAGCTTTGTTTGTCATAGCCAGAACCTGGAAACAACCTAATTGCCCGTCGACTGAATAACAGATAAGGAAAATGCAGCACATTTACACAATGGAGTACTACAAGGCAGAAAAAAGATGATGACAGCTTGAATTTTGCAGGCAATGGATGGAGCTAGAAAACATTATTTTGATTGAGGCAACCCAGACACAGAAAGACAATTATCATATGTACTCACTCATAGTTGGCTTTTAAACATAATGCAAAGAAAGCCAGCCTACAAACCACAATCCCAGAGAATTTAGACAACAATGAGGACACTAAGAGAGACTTACATAGATATAATCTACATGGGAATCAGAAAGTAAAAAAAGAAAAGATCTCCAGAGTAAATTTGGAGCATGGGGACCTTTGGGGAGGACTGAAGGGGAAATGGGAGAGGCAGGGAAGGGAGCAGAGAAAAATGTAAAGCTCAATAAATATCAATAAAAATGTATAAAAATAAAAAGCTATGATATGAATCTCTATTCACTTGGTCACCCTGGTTAATTATTTTCCTGTCATCATTGGCTGTGCCCTTTGTCCACTTAATGTTGGCCTTAACCTATGGACCTTGCATCATTAATGCCCTGTTCAAATTTATAAAGGAGCAGATCTCTATGGTCCAACTAGTAGTTCTAAACAATAATACAAGCCTATAAATTTAGAAGAAAAACATCTCAAGGATTTTAAATATTACTCACGGGGGAATGAGAGGGCCAGGGAGCCAGACCACAGGCATGCATGACAGCTTTCTAACAACCCCTGTCAGGGACTAGGTTTTGGCTGACTGGAACTGGCTGGAGTTGAGCAAGTAGTTCTTGGAAAAACCATAACTCAGGAGCAACCAGTCAACAGGGACCCCACAGCCTTCTGCTAGCTCAGCAGATGCCCCACAGCCTCCTGCTAGCTAAAGATAGCTTTCCCTATCCTGCTGTTGCAAAGTTCCTAGAGCCACCTGCCAATCCTATGAAAGTTTGGTTATACCCACCAATCAGCCCCCAGAATAACCTCTCCTCTCTAGAATTCCCCTAACCCTGTATAAAAGATGTATGTGAGCTTCTCTGGGGATTGTCATTTGCCACCCCAACATGTTGGCAGTTTTTTTTTAATAAATGTTCTTGCTGACTGCATACGTGACTGGTGGTCCTTTATAGAACTTCTCTCGGACCCTAATAGACAGTTCATAAAGCAGATCAGCTGAAATGGTTTCCCACCTGAGTTTCCTCAACCTAGGTGTTCCTCTCCTTCCTGCCCAAGGCTACTGACTGTATGGACAGGGTAGGCTGATGGGGCACATTTCGTTAGAATGTGATACATCATATGCACATCATGCACAGCTTCATCAGTGAACCTTAGAAGAAGCACTGCCATGACAGCCTAGGCTAAACGCCATGGGAAGCAGGATTTGTGTACCATAATTTCCTCCTCTCATTAGCCCAATTTCAGCCTTCATGGCTGCTGCCGGTCTTCTGACATCTGCTCTATCAAATCCCATCTGTTAGCTAGGAATCAGACATCCCCATTGGCTGCTGCCTATTTATGACATCATTCTCCGTCCTACCCTACCAGCACCTGGTAGAATCTTGGTGTTTCCATGGTGATGCCTGTAAACAAATTTGGATCATCACAGGTCACTTGTGACGAGTGACCAGTAAGTGCTGTCTGATACTGGACACACTTTCCACTGAGGTCAGATGATCAGACAAGGATGACCAATTACCTTGCTCCATTGTACTGTGGATTGCTGATAATCTCCGCCTGACCATGTCAGGTAAGGAAAGAAACTTTAAAATGTTTCTTTCAATCACTTCTCCGATTACTTTCACTATGCTTTTAAATCTTTGTTTAATGGGCACACTATTCATCTTGATATAGATATCTCCGGTTGAATGTCACAGTTAGCTTTGGTTCTTACCAGGGGTTAGAAAGCAGAAATAAAGATAAACTGCACAGATGGCTGTAGAGGTACATGAAGGTAGTTGGGAATTGAATGTTACAGACAGCCAGAGATTTTAAATCTAAATGCACAACATAGCGTCAATTCCAAGCCATTTTTAGGCAACCACACTGCTGAGATTAGTCTAGGTAAGGTTCCCTATCAAATCTAGAAAACAATAGTCCCACTTTGGTCTCTGGCTCTTAACATCTACCCAGCCCATCCTCCAGAGCATTCCCAACATCTTATGTGCACTGTTGTGTCGGATGATATCAACAGGGGCTAGGTACTCCACGGTCAGTTGTTCTCTGGACAAGAACTGACACATGGGGGGAACTCTCACAAGGATGCCCACTAGAAGAGTTACAAGAGATTAACAGTTAGTGAGGAACTGATCATTTAAGAACCAGTTAACCAACTATTAAATTAAGAAACAATCTTGTTCAGAGAGGAACCCCATACTACATTAGTTTTCCCAAGATGTCACATGAAATCTAGTCAAGCAACGTGAAATGTTATCACCAGGCTTTATTCCTGTAGTCATATATGCATATGTACTCAATGGTTATACAAAAATAAGATGTCATGACTTATACAAGAAGTAGAGGGAAAGAACAACAGCAGAACTCTCCAACTATTCCAAGGAGTATCCAAAGGGGCACTGAAACTAACCTAGAAAGGCCCCTATGAATTGTTTCTCTCTACTTCTACGGCAGTGAAGGTAGCTGGCATAACATCATTGATCCACCACACCTAAGTCAAAGAAACAGAAGCCATAGATGCTGCTGCCAAATGGACAACCTCAATACTATGGAAACATTGAAATTAAGGTTTCATTGGGCACCAGGCTCTTCAACTCCCTGTAACTCTACCTCTTCCTGAGACTTGTGTTTGGTATGAATACAGTGTTATGGTCCAGTCATCATGGCTCTCAGGCCTGTATCTGGGACCTGAGGAAGATAGATACAGGGAAAATATTAGTGTGACTACAGACCATCAACCCATATTCCATCTTGACCTTTACTTGCTGATACCTACTTTAAATGTATGCTTGTATGGAGGAGAAAAAAATATGAGAATTTATGTTATGTGATAGGAATACAGAGTTTACAATTCTATGCATGGCCTGTGGCTGGGCTCTCTGGTTGTCAGAAACAAGGGAGTTTCCATGACAAAAATTGGGTGTGTAAAAACTTCCAAAAAAGTTTCTTAGAAAAGATTCTGGCCTTTGGGAAACAAGAACAAAAACCTGGGAAATCAAACTGTGTACTACAGGAAGAGATTCTGGAAATAGAGTTAATCATTCCCCAAAGCAGAAATTGGCCAGGATTGCTGATTATGCTTAGACACATGGCCCCAGTACTACAGACGAATAGAGACCAATCAAGCTGTCAGCCTGTTGACTAACAGAACTCATTATGACTGGGACTAGCTGTTCAAAATAATGTTAAAGAACTTAGAAGGCACTAAAACTTGTCTAATGTCCCAAACTTTAACATAGGCACTTCCCCTTATTCCGATGCCTGCTATTCTGGGTTAATTTAAATGGATAACAGCAATATTTCTGAACCTCTGAGACAATTTAGTGGGCATGTAGCAATGGTTTGGCTAAAGATGCCTCTTCTGATGCTTTCCATACTAAGCAGATAGGTTGATCAGGACCGAGAGGTATTAAAAATTTCAGTTTCCTATGTCTGGCTTTGAAAGAAATCTCTTGCTTCCATGCTAATTTGGCACAGACTACACAGCAACCACTACTGCTTGACAAAGTTCCAGAATTTTGACTTTGCAGATCACAAGTCTCCAGCACCGTTTTACGTTTTAATGATTCCTATGTTATGGGAGTTCTCTTATTCCTTTTCCTTTGGGAAGTTTCGTGTGGGTTTTGAACGATGAAAATGTATATAGTGTCAACCTCTTTAAATAAAATAATTCTTTAGAAAAAAATTCCCTGTTACGGTGGAGCCACATAGTATGATGACTGTGCACACAGAAATCCCACTGTGTCCTCTTGATTACATCAAGAACAGGAAACTTAGAGATTTCCTACCTCCAGGGATGAAAAGCAAACAATCCAGATTGAGAACCTGAGGCCAGTCTGGGCAAAAGTTCAGTTAGTAAGTACAGAGAAATCAGAATGTTACGGTATAATGCAAAAAGAGTAAGACATCAGGATATTCTCTTTTGGGGATGTATGAGGGAAACAGGCCCATATATTGAGACTAAGACACAGCACAAATATTTTCATTCCTCATGCCCCTTGAGGAATGAAAATTGCTCTTAAATTGTAGTGGAGTGGCTGGTCCCCAGAAGAGGTCCTTTTCCCAAGGTCGGGCATTTGGATAAGAGCCTCCATTCTCTTAGGGGCTTGAGGAAAGTCCCTGTTTGCTAAAGCAGTCATTCTCCTTATCTCTGGAAGGAGGAACTTGTGGCCCTTCCATTGATGTAAGAGGGCACCTGGTGGAGTTATTGAACCTGTGAGAACAACAGACATTTAGATACTTGCTGAACTTTATTGCTTTTGTCTCAGGAAAGATGCAACAATGAAGTTAACGGCTGCTTTCATCCCTGAATCATTGGACCTCTTTTCAATCCTGCCTGTGGCTAAACTATTGAGGATAAAAGTTGTATCATTTTTTTCAATGAATGCACAGGCAGCCATCCTGATTCACCCTCAGATGGTGTCAGTCTCCCCCTTCCCCCTGCCAATGCCACACATCTTCTTCGGGACCTGAACCCCACCAGAGCAGTTCTCTACACTAACTGATCAGTAGTAATTTGAAAAAGTATTGCCATGGTTGGAGAAATAATTGATACCAGTCTGTGTTCTCTTGGTCCCCTGGATAACTACTCTGCAATCAGCACTGGCTGTGCCATTAATTCTCCTTCGTATTGGATTAACAGCAAGGCACAGCATCTTAAACTAAGACAGGATGAGTTCATGATTTGACTCATTCACTAAGGCCAGTGGTGGAATGTAAGAGGACCCCAGAACTTAGTAGGCCCCCAGACCGTAGCACAACTGACTCCATGATGTAAGTACTATTCCAGCTGTAAAACTAAGCACATAGACAGTACCACCTACCAAACTAAAACAACGCCTAATCCATCAAAGTCTATATAGTTCTGGGAAAGTCTCAGAATGTACAAACCTTGCCTTTTTGCTCCTACAGTTGTGCTTCTGGCTAACTGTTTTTACCAAGTGAAGTATGTCAAATCAGAACATGGTTTTTGTGTTTTTTTTTTTTTTTTTTAAAAATGTACCTTAAGAAAGGCTCAGTGCTACACTGGGATACCAAACATCCAGTATGGCTGCTGGCTGGCTAAAAAAAAGACTTTTTATTGGCTTAAACCATTGTCTGGCAGTCCTCTTTGGTGAACACTCCTCATCATTTTTCTTCCCCTAATTCCAAAATGATTAACTTAAACAAATGGAAGCTGATAGGCACACAGCTTTAGACAATCATGTTTCTGGTCTTATAGGGGAAGTTCCCTTTCCCTAATTTTGGATTGGTCATCTTAGAAAAAAAAAGGAAGCTGATAACACTCCAGGCCTTTATCTTGGGTCAGGAGGAGGAAAAGCCTGTAAGTTTGCCATCTTCACTACATCTAAATGACCTTTTGTCTTGACTGCATCTCAGGGATTGTCTATCTCCTATTCCATTTCTCAGGCTGAACAAGCCTCCTGCCTCAGTGAGCCTAGTGAGTTACAGGACTGAGCCATCACATCATCTGGATGGCAGTCTTTATTCTTAAAGAATACATAGAGGTCTTCCCACCTGAAGAATTAATGTGTTTAACGCAATAAAAAGAAAAGGTAAAACAGAGGTCTGGGAATTGTAGTTGGCACTCTTTTTTTACTTTCCGGGACCCACTGTCCAGCTCCCAGATAAATACAGGGAGACTTATTTGTGAGGCAGAGGCAGGAGGATCTCTGATTTCAAGGTTAGCCTTCTCTACCTAGGAAATTCCACAACAGCAAGGGCTACATTGAGACACCCCAATTGAAAAAAAGGCAATTCAAAACAAAACAAAACAAAATGAAAACAAAAACAAGACTTGGTAATTGTTGCTTTCCTGTGCTTAATTTAGCTTCTTTCTTTAGTTTCTAATGTAGAAGGTTAAATTATTTCTCTCTCTCTCTATATATATATATATATTTCATATATATATTTCGCATATATATATATATTTCATACATTTGTGGTTTAATATACCCATGAGCACTTGTACTATTTGCCATGAATTTTCATAAGATATATGTTTAATTTTTTAAAAAAGTACTTTAATTTCTCTAAGGATCACTTTTTGACTCATGTGTTCTTAAAACTTTGTGATTTAATCTCTAATTATTTCAAAGTTGTCCAAATATTTCTTTGTTAAGATCCAGACAGATTTGAAGCTTTCTCAGAGACACTGGAAAAAGGGAAGAAAATCTAGTTCTGTGTCCTTGCTAAGAAGATTTGGGAAGGTTAGTCTGGGGCTGAGGCCTAGGTATTAGAAGAGTTAAGGTTTTCAGGCCTGGGAACATGACTTTTTCTCATAAAGAGAATGGAGCCATCAATCTCCACCCACTGTATTCTCAGTCTAATGTTCTTGAATTACCCTGATTTCCCTTTGTGCAACATTGCTTGATTAGCCTCCTGCTGACTTTGTTCCATTGTATGATAGATTCTGCTGACTCTGTCCCATTTCTTCCTTGGAAATGGTGTATAAAGTGCTGAACTTTATAACAGCTTTGCTTGACATAATACACAGCTTGTGAAAGACCTGACCACAGCTTCTATCTTCTCTATCTTCTATCTTCTGTATCTTTCTTGTCCCCTGGATCCTCATCATCAGGACCCTGTCACTGAATAACAACCTACTAATAAAGGTCATTCTTGCAATACAGCTCCAGTAGCTGGCACAGAACTCACTATGTAACCCTGTCTGGAACTGGCGGTATTGCCCAGCCTGACTTCAGATTCATGGCAGTCCTCATCTTCAACCTCTTGCATGCTAGAATTGCAACTGTAAACCATACACAGATTTTTTTTTTGCTTGGTTAGTTGTTTGATTGGATGATGTTGTTTATTTTTCTTTTTCTGAGATTTGTTTCTCTATGTGTATGTGTGTTTTGCATGAATGTTGTAAGCTGCCACGTGGGTGCTGGAAACCAAGTCCCTGCCAAAAGCATTTAGACACTGAGTAGTCCTCTGCTGCTTTTTTATTCACATTATCAATTCAGACTACACTACTAAATAGGACAAGACTATTCAAAAGAAGCCTTTTATTAGACCCAATGTTGTACACCAAGTAATACAGTACAGGGCATTGTCTACCTGCCTGTTCCCCAGGTGAGTTGAATGGGTGGATTATATAAGTAGAATAGGGATGTTTGCATCAATTATAGTAACCTCTTTTGAACTTGAAAGTTGTCATTGAATTGATCATAGCATTGTTTGTTTAGTAGCACCAGTCACGAAAGTCTCTCTGACAGTCCACCAGAAGGGGTCCTTTCTGATCTGGAGAGGAGTGGTTGTAAGATTTACCTAGACTCTAGATTCTATAATTTACCGAGACTCCTGATGGCCAAAACAAAAAGCAACAAGCAAACAAAGATGACTGGAGATGGCATTCAGGTTATCAAGTGCATGCTCAGAATGGATATGGACTCTATCTCAAGCACCAAAGAAGGTTGTGATGGTGCATACCTGTCATTCTACCAATCAGAACATAGAGTCAGTAGGATCAGACATCCAAGGAAATTATCTCGTAGGTTTCTTGAGGCATCCATGAAGTGTTTATAACCACTAGTTTGGTATAAAGATAGCCTGGTATGAAGTTTAATTATCCTTTGCTCAAGAAGTCTGAAGAAACAAGAAAGAATCTAAAAACTGCCAGTAAGTAGGTTATATTGCCCTAATATCTTTGCTTATTTATAGATAGTTAGCATTAGTATGATTGGTCATAATTAAATTTTCAAAGGAATTCCTACTAATAGTACTGGTGAACTTAATGGTACTTTAAAAATGCTTGCCACCAACCCTATTATTAGTAAAAACTCAGATATATTCTTTTTCATATATCTTAATTACTCTGTCAATAGCATTTTTAAAAGTTAAAATGAAACAAAGCAACAACAAAAACCTTACAGTAATGTGTTGTCTGAGGTTTCTGTCCTGCCCGATTCCGCAGTCATTCATCCCCAAAGAAACACACTGAGTCTTACATTAATTATAAACTGGCTGGCCTATGAGCTCAGGCTTCTCATTAACTAATTATTATATCTTAAATTAGCCCATTATTCTTGTCTATGTTAACTACATGGCTTGGTACCTTTTATCAGTGAAGTGTTCTCATCTTGTTTGCTCTGTGTTTGACTTCCTCTGTTTCGACCGCAGACTGACCTTTCCTTTTCCCAGAATTCTCCTGTTCTTGTCTCTCTGCGTATACTTCCTGCCTGGCTATTGGCCACTCAGTGTTTTATTAAAATACAAGTGGCAAATTTTTACAAAATACAAGACCATTGTGTCAATAGCAAAGGTTTGCGAAAAGATTTTCCCACCATTCGGCAACAAGCCAAGGAAATTATAAGGAAATGTCCCACTTGTTCTTTATACAATCAAACACTACTCTCTGCAGGAAGTAACCCAAAGGGCACTCAAAGGAATTAAATCTGACACATGGGTGTGTTCCTTTTGTAGAATTTGGAAAGCTAAAATATGTACACCACAGCATTGGTACCTGTTTAGATTTTCAATGGGAAACTGCTTTGGTTCAGAAAAAGCTGATTTGGTAATCACACATTTGCTAGAAGTCACATGGGTATGCATGTACAAATAATGACAGACAATGCTCTAGCACATGTCTCTAAGAAAATGAAACAGTTTTTTTGCTTATTATAATATAAAGCATATTACAATCATATCACACAATCTTACAGGTCAGGCAGTTAGTTATAGAAAGATCAAATCAAACTCTAAAAGGTATTACATAAACAATAAAGGATGAAAAATACTCCAGAAATAAATTTCATAATGCTTTATTAACTTTAAATTTTCTAAATGCTAATGAGAAAGGAACAAAAGCTATGGAAAGACATTAGGTAGTAGAAAAATTGTGGAATTAAATCAGCCAATATACTTTAAAGATGTACTGACTTCAGAATGGAAACCAAGACATGTGCTATATTGGGGAAGGGGTTTTGATTTTGTTTCCATGGGAGAAGAAAAGCTATGGATATCATCAAAACTGATAAAGGTCCATTTTGCACATGAGAGATCTCTTGATTAGAAGAGTTGATAGTTCATCAAGTAGCCAGGACATTTAATCTAAACTAACCTATAAAACTAACAAATGCTTTTCATTTGATCAGATATAACTTCTTAAACATGAATCTTTAGGGATGGGGATGGGTTTTGGTTTTGCCTTTTGGGGGGAATAAAGGAAACCAGATAAGGAATCTGAAGACTGCTGGACAAATAAGACATATGAAGAAAAAAGACAAAACATCAAAAAAAATGTCTCATGAAACAGAGAAAATTGTCCTACTGGTACATAACATTTCCAACAGGAAAAAAATTTAATAAATGTTCCCTAATGTCTGTTTCCATTACTTTCTACAGACATATAATGCAAATGGTCTTATTGTAGTCCCCATTTAGTTAAAGATTAAAGCTGGCTTTGAAGTTGGAGTGTGACTCTCTCCTTCTCTAAACCCAAACATTCTTGCTAAAGTAAAATCCAAAAATCTCTCTCTCATGTTAGAAAGGCCACCTGATATGGGACATAAGAAAAGCAAAAATTTAAAGACTATTTTATTGCCACTAATCTCATAATCCTTTGGTTTTATATTGATTCTTTAACAGCTTTCCATAAGCTATAAATTTCATACAGTTAATGTATATAATATATAATATATGTTAATATTTGTTTATATATATTAAACTTTTTGTCATGATATTAATGATCACATAGAGTCCTAACTAATCAGAGAAAAATGTTTCATCTACCTTCCTGTACATGATTTCAGATTTTAGTTTTGCCAGTTTTCTTCAGTGACCCAAGAACATGCCTAACAATGAACGTTGAAGTTTCCAAAAGGAGGATGCGGCCCCACAATGATGATTCCTCCAGAACAACGATAACACCACTAAACTGAAAAATACCACCCAAAGATTGGCTTTGGACTACAAACTGCTCAGAACAATTTTGAGGTGGTTAGCTTAGATGATCCAGTCTCACGACTACTCTAGCCAGGACTTGAGACAAGCCCTATCTTTTCCCATTATGCAGAGACTGGACAATAAATAATAAAGCTACCGCTCCCAGGACTTTCCAGTTAATCCAATTTTTTTTTCAGGATCCCCTAAAGATGCCATCACCCCCAGACAGCGGGAAGTAAATTTAAGACTACGATGCTCACATTCCCAAGAGGTGGGGTGGGTGGGTTTTAGTCATTCAATGAGTTATGGATATGTGTCATTCTTTTGGAGGGGTTGGTTACAATGTTTTATTGGTTAGGTTCAGAAGATTCAGAGTCTTGTTTTGAAAAGAAAAAGGGGGATACAATATCATATAATAACAGGGTAGATTATTGAATCTACTCTGAAAAGAAAAAAGGAAGGATATAGATACAATAAGATAGAAAGGTACATTATTGAATCTACTTTTAAAAAGCAAGTACTAGTTTTAAATATTTTACATTGGATTGGAATTTTGTATATAGTATACAAATTTCATATATTGATACAAATTTGAGATTAATTTTGTTGGAACATATTAAACATACATTTCTAATCTTGCTCAAAGTATTGAAGTGATACAGTTCATTTAACAATGTAATGCAAATTTCTAGTTCTTGAAAGTTATTATTACCAACTGTTAGGATAATAAGTAAATATAAATTAGTAATTAGTCACCTACTATAATTGAATTTGTAGTCATATTAGGTATGTTTTCAAGGTCAAACAAAGATATATTTGAAATAGACAGGTTATTTTTAAACACTTCAGAGATCTACAGAATATGTCATTTAAGATGTAATAACATAAGTCTTTTTTATTTTCAAGACAAGGTTTCCTTGTAGCTTTTTGGAGCCTATCTGAGAACTCGCTCTGTAGTCCAGGTTGGCTTCAAACTTACAGAGATTGACCTGTCTCTGCCTCCCAAGTGCTGGGATTAAAGGTGTGTACCATCACAACCCAGCCATAGGTTCTTTTTTTTTTAATGACAATCAGACATATCTACTCCTAGCATCACCAATCTACTTCAGAGAAGATAAAGGACATGGAAGAAACTCCATGTGGAGTTTACTTTTTTTATGATAAAAGTAAGCCACTGAGTAATAAAAAGCCCTTGCTTCTACTGCTGACATGCTGTCCTAATTAAACAAACATTACACAAGAAAAGACTGACTGCCAAATCTTGTCAAGTTAAGGTGGGACTGCCCTTTACAAACTTCTGCTTCATAAAAATAATCTGCTGAATATGCTAGGCCTTACGGCTGAAGATGGATGCCCTAATACTGCAGAGAAACTTTGGGTGACTGTCCAGGATGTCCGTGGTTCCTATCATTTCTCACATTTTTTGGAAGTTGTTTGATTGCACTTCCTGCTTACTCAGTTAACATTATTTCCATCTTGGGTCTCTGCAGTCGTTGAAGACTAAATAGTTATAGTTTTCTTTGTTTATGAGAATCAGAAAAGAAATTCACTAAAGAAGTGTGAAGTATATAAGGTTGAGAGATATCAAAAGATAGTTTTTGATGGTAATGCAAGTTATGATAGAAAGCAAATAATGGACTTTGGACTCACCAAGATAGGATATAGATAATGGAGTATTTTCTCTGAATTTGTCAAAGGTAAATGGACTAGAATTTGTTGATGTCCTTATTGACTGTATATATTGTATATAATTATTATACTTATTTTATATAGTTTTTCTTATATTGGTTATAGACTCTTTTATATATTAGACAAAAAGAGGTAATATAGTGATATTTTGTTTATGATCTAACAGAAAAAGCTTGGCTGAAGATCAAAGTGCAAACCTAGCCACACTAGTCAGCCATTCAGGCAGTGGTGGTACACACCTTTAATATCAGCACTAGAGAGGAATATGAGATGAGATGAGACAGAAACTCTCTCTCTCTCTTTTTCCAGTTTGAAGATTACATAGAGGTAAGAGTTCTATAGTGGCTTGGCTGCTTTGCTTTTCTGATATTTCATCTTGAACCCCAATATCTGTCTCTGGGTTTTTATTTGTCATGCTACACATATCTATGTACCCCTAATTCTTTTCAAAACAAGAACCCTGAATCTAATTTCTTTTATTCAGATTTTTTTCCTGACCATTACCAATAACAACTTGTAATCAACCCCCCTAAACAGAGACAAATATCCATAAACTATTGAAATACCAAAAACCACCTGTCCCACCTATTGGGAATGTGAGTGTTTTGTTGTTAAATTTACTTTTTGCTGTCTGAGGACGACAGCATCTTTAAGGGACCCTGAGAAGAAAAATGTAGGTTAATTGTCAAGTCCTGGGAGAAGTTGCTTTATCATTTGTTGTCCAGTCTCTGTGTAATGGAAAAGTGTATGGCTTTTCTCAAGTCCTGGCTAGAGTAGTCTGTGAGGCTGGATTATCTCAGATAGCCACCTCATTGACAAATTATGGATAGAAAATGAACCTTGGTAAAGAGCTTGCAGTAATTTTTTTTTGGAGAGATTTCTAACAAATATCCCAAAAGCAATAGAATTCATTTATAAAGAGAACTAACAGGATCCTTCCTCACACTGTATGAGGAAGACCAATATCTGGAACCCCTACATTCTATATTGAAGCAAATAAGCCAGGGAAAGCAGGTTAAAAATCAGAAAAGTTAAGTACAGTGACTAAAAACCCTTATAATTCTTTACAAAAGAATTTCATCATTATTAAAAAGTTCTACAATTTCTTCTGGGCCCATTCCTGCTAATTGATGAAGTCTCAATTTTCCTTCTAGAGTCAACTCAGAGACTTTTTCCACATAAGTTTTTAAACTTTCCTATGTTTATGTGGTAAAAAGATCCATTCTAAGATAATGTCTTTCCTCGGCATTAATATTCCTGTAGGAGAATACCTGGAGGGTAAAATAATTAAAATGTAATCAAGATCTGGGTTCAAACAATGTACATTTCACATGTACATCCTGTAATTTCTTTTCTACCAAAGTCAATTCTCTCTCAGCTTCAGGTGATAATTCTCTTGAACTATTTAAGTCCTTATCATCATTTAAGACTTTGAAGAAATTATTCAGTCTGTAGCTTTTTTTACCCCAATACTAGGCTGTAGATTGGAAATATCTTCTAGCAATCTTTGAAAGTCATTAAGAACCCACAATTGATCTCTCCTAATTTGCATCTTTTGGAGTCTAATTTTACAGGCTTATTTTGTATCCTAAATAATTAATAGAATCTCCTCTTTGTATTTTTTCAGGAGTAATTTGTAATCCCCAATAAGGCAAATTTTGCTTTACATCTTCAAACCTTCTTCCTAAAGTATCTACATTTGAATAAGCTAATAAGATGTTGTCCATAATGGTAAACTATAGATTGAGGAAATTGCCTACCTATCATTTCCAACAGCTGTCGAACAAATTATTGGCACAAGGTGGGGCTATTTAAAATTCCCTGTGGGAGAACCTTCCACTGATATCTTTTAAAGAGCTGAGAAATATTGTAAATAGGCACCATGAAGGCAATTTTTTCCTCTGTCTTTTTCTTGTAAAGATATAGTGAAGAAAAATATCTTTCAAATCAGTAAAAGGCCATCCTTTAGGTAATAGAGAGCTGCTCCTGTACCAGCTGTTCTAAGACCTGCAGTTTCTATGATGGTAAAGGCCATTGATCAACCCACTTAGGTTTGTCTGTCAATCATTTTAAAAGTAGGGCTTTTGGTACCTTTTAAAGATCCAGCAGCTGTTATGCCCTGTTCTTTTACAAAATGAATGGTCGGTGACTTTTTTTGTATTTTATTACTTTAAAAAATACCAATCTAAATTCCCACTCCCTCCCCTCCCACTCCTTCCACAACCCCTCCCACCCCTCCCCCTCCAATCCAAAGAGATGGAAAAGCACTCTGCCCCATGGAAAGTCGAAGGCTTTTCCTACTACATC
Organism: Arvicola amphibius; assembly: GCF_903992535.2. Taxonomy (NCBI): domain Eukaryota; kingdom Metazoa; phylum Chordata; class Mammalia; order Rodentia; family Cricetidae; genus Arvicola; species Arvicola amphibius. The sequence goes on from NC_052054.1 coordinate 80,942,682, forward strand.
TAAGTTGAGTAAGGTATACATCCAAAGAGAAAAGGCTCCCCAAAAGACAGTACATTCATTAGAGACAAATCCTAGTGCCACTATCATTGGCCTCTCAGTCTGCTCCAACTGTCAACCCCCTTCAGAGGGACTAGTTTGATCCCATTCTCATTCACTCCTAGTCCAGTTGGAGTTGGTGAGCTCCCATTAGCTCAGGCAAACTGTCTCAGTGGGTGAACCCCTCATGGTCTTGACCTTGCTCATATTCTCACTCCTTCCGCTCTTCAGCTGGACTTTGGGGCCTCAGTTCAGTGCTCTAATGTGGTTCTCTGCCTCTGTTTTCATCTGTTTTTAGATGAAGGTTTTGTGGTGATATTTAAGATAATCATCAGTCTGGCTAAACGGCAAGGCAAGTTCAGGCACCCTCTCCTCTATTGCTTAGGGTCTTAGCTGGGGACATCCTTGTGGATTCCTGGGAATTTTTCTAGAGCCAGTTTTCTTGCTAACCCCATAATGGCTCCCTCAATCAAGAAAACTCTTTCCTTGCTTTCATATCTGTTTTTCTTCCATCTTGACTATCCCATTCCCTCAAGTTCTCCCCAACCCTCCACTTCTCCATTTCCTTCTACCCTCTGTCCCCATGCTCCCAATTTTGCCAGATGATCTAGTCTGTTTCCAATTACCAGGTAGGCCTATATATGTTTTTCTTTGGGTTTACCTTATTTCTTAGCTTCTTTAGGATGGTGAATTATAGGCTCAATGTTCTTTGTTTATGGCTAGTATCCACTTATGAGTGAATACATACCATATTCATTTTCGGGGGTGGGGTCTGGGTTACCTTATTCAGCATAGTATTTTCTAATTCCATCCATTTGCATGCAAAATTCAAGATGTCATTGTTTTTTACTGCTGAGTAGTACTCTAATGTGTAAATTGCCACACTTTCTTTAGTCATTCTTCAGATGAGAGGCATCTAGGTTGTTTCCAGGTTCTGACTATTACAAATAATGCTGCTATGAACAAAGCTGAACAAATGCTTTTGTATGATAATTGAGCATCTTTTGAGTATATTCCCAAGAGTGGTATTGCTGGATCCTGAGGAAGATTGAGTTCCAATTTTCTGAGAAACCGCCATAGTGATTTCTAAAGTGGTTGTACAAGTTTACACTTTCACCAGCAATGGATGAGTGTTCTCCTTACTCCACAACCTCTCCAGCATAAGCTATCATTGGTGTTTTTGATCTTACCCATTCTAACAGGCATAAGATGTTATCTCAGAGTTGTTTTGATTTGCATTTCCCTGATATCTAAGGAAGCTGAACATGTCCTTAAGTATCTTTTGGCCATTTGAAATTCTTCTGTTGAAAATACTCTGTTCAGTTCAGTATACCATTTTTAATTGGATTATTTAAAATTTTAATATCTAATTCCCCAAGAACTTTATATATTTTAGAGATCAGTCCTTTGTCAGATGTGGGGTTGCTGAAGATGTTTTGCCATTCAATAGGCTGCCTTTTTGTCTTATTGATTGTGTCCTTTGCTTTACAGAAGCTTCTAAGTTTTAGAAGGGTTCATTTATTTATTGTTGCTCTTATTGTCTGTACTACTGGGGTATATTTAAGAAGTGGTCCCCTGTGCCCATGCATGAAGGCTACTTCCCAATTTCTCTTCTATCAGGTTCAGTGTGGTCAGATTTATATTGAGGTTTTTAATCCATTTGGACTTGAGTTTTGTGCATGGTGATTGATATGGATCTATTTTTATTCTTCTACAGGTTGACATCCAGTATGCCAACACTATTTGTTGAAGATGCTTTCTTCTTTCCATTGGACAATTCTTTGTCAAAAATCAGGTGTTCATAGGTGTGTGCATTAATATCCGGGTCTTCAATTCAATTCCATTGGTCAACATCTCTGTTTTTATGTCAATACCAAGCTGTTTTCATTACTGTAGCTATGTAACAGAGCTTAATGTCAGGGATGGTAATGCCTCCAAAAGTTCCTCTATTGTATAGGATTGTTTTGGCTTCCTGGGTTTTTTGTTTTCCTATATGAAGTTGATTATTGTTCTTTCAAGGTCTGTGAAGAATTGTGTTGGGATTTTGATGGGGATTGCAATGAATCTATAGATTGCCTTTGGTAGGATTGCCATTTTTACTATGTTGGTCCTTCCTATCCAAGAGCATAAGAAATCTTTCGATTTTCTGGTATCTTCTTCAATTTCTTTCTTCAGAGACTTAAAGTTCTTGTTAAATAGGTCTTTCACTTCCTTGGTTAGAGTTACCCCCAAGATATTTTATGTGATTTGTGTCTCTTGTGAAAGGTGATGTTTCTCTGATTTCCCTCTCAGTTTTTTTACCCTTGTATATAGGAAGGCTACTGATTTTTTTTGAGTTGATCTTGTATCCTGCCACATCACTGAAGGTATTTATCAGCTGTAGTTCTCTGCTAGAGTTTTGGGGGTCACTTATATGCACTATCATATCATTGGCAAATAGCACAAGTTTGACTTCTTCCTTTCCAATTTGAATCCCCTTGATCTCCTTATGTTGTTTCATTGCTATTGCCTGAACTTCAAGAACTGTGTTGAAGAGATATGGAGTGAGTGGACAGACTTGTCTTGTTCCTTATTTTAGTGGAATTGCTTTGAGTTTCTCTCCATTTAATTTGATGTTAGCTGTTGGCTTGCTGTATAATGCTTTTATTATGTTTAGATATGATCCTTGTATCCCTAATCCCTCCAATACATGTATCATGAAGGGGTGTTGGATTTTGTCAAATGCTTTTCAGCATCTAATGAAATGATCATATGGTTTTTTATTTCAGTTTATTTATATGATTGATTACATTGATAGATTTTTGTATGTTATTTCAGCCCTGAATCTCTGGGATGAAGCCTACTTGATCATGATGGATGATATTTTTGACATGTACTTGGATTCAGTGAGCCAGTATTTTATTGAGAATTTTTGCGTCGATGTTCATGAGTGAGATTGGCCTGTAATTCTCTTTTGTTTTTGAGTTTTTTTGTGTGGTTTTGGTATCAAGGTAACTGTAGCCTCATAAAAAGAGTTTGGCAATGACCCTTCTGTTTCTATTATGTGGAACACTTTGAGGAGTATAGGTATCAGCTCTTCTTGAAAGTTCTGGTAGAATTCTGCACTAAAACAATCTGGGCATGGGCTTTTTTGGTTGGGACATTTTTGATGACAGCTTCTATTTCCTCATGGCTTATAGGTCTATTTAAATTGCTCACCTGGTCTTGATTTAATTTTTGTATATGGTATCTATCTTAAAAATTATCCATTTTTTTACATTTTCCAATTTTGTGGAATACAAGTTTTTGTAGTAAGACCTAATGATTCAATTTCCTCAATGTCTGTTGTTAAGTCCCCCTTTTCATTTCTGATTTTGTTACTTTGGATGTTCTCTCTTCGCCTTTTGATTAGTTTGAATAAGGGTTTGTCAATCTTGTTGATTTTCTCAAAGAACCAACTCTGTTTCATTTTTTGTATTGATTTCTGCATTTCTATTTTGTTGATGTCAGCCCTCAATTTGATTATTTCCTGTCATCTAGTCCTCCTGCTTCTTTTTCTTCTAGAGCTTTCAGGTATGCTGTTAAGTCACTAATGTGAGCTTTCTTTATGTGGGCACTTAGTCCTATGAACTTTCCTCTTAGCACTGCTTTCATAAGTTTGGATATTGTTGTGTTTTGCATTTCGTTGAATTCAAGGAAGACTTTAATTTCTTTATTTCTTCCTTGACTTAGGGGTGGTTCAGTAGTTGACTGTTCAGTTTCCATGAGTTTGTAGGCTTTCTGGAAGTAGTATTTTTGTTAAATTCTAACTTTATTTCATGGTGACCTGATAAGACATGGGGGGGGGGTTCTCCAATTTTTTTGTATCTCTGGATGTTTGCTTTGTTACTGAGTATGTGATCAATTTTACAGAAGGTTCCATGAGGTGCTGAGAAGAAGGTATATTCTTTTTTGTGTGGGTAGAATGTTCTATAGATGTCTGTTAAGTCCATTTGATTCATTTCTTCTGTTAGTTGTCTTATTTCTCTGTTAAGTTTCTGTATGGTTGACCTGTCCATTGTCAAGAGAGGAGTGTTGAAATTTCCTACTATTCATGTGTGGGGTTTGATGTGCAATTTAAGTTTTAGTAATGTTTCTTTTAAAATGTGGGTGTTCTTGTATTAGGGGCATAGATATTCAGGATTGAGACTTCATCTTGATGAATTGTTCCTATCATGAGTATAAAGTGTCCTTCTCCATCTCTTCTGATTGATTTTATTTTGAAATCAATTTGGGTAGATATTAGGATAGCCACACCTGCTTTTTTCTTAGGTCCATTTGATTGAAAAACCTTTTCCCAACCCTTTACTCTGAGGTAGTGTCTGTCTTTGAGGTTGAGGTGTATTTCTTGTCAACAGCAGAATGCTGGATCCTGTTTTCCTATCCATTCTCTTAGCCTGTGTCTTTTTATAGGTGAATTGAGTCCATTGATATTAAGGGATATTAATGACCAGTGGTTGTTAACTCTGGTTATTTTTCGGTAGTAATATTTGTGTGTTTCCCTTCTTTGGTTTATGCTGATGGGGGATTATCATATGTCTGTGTTATTGTGAGTGTAGTTAGCCTCCTTGGGTTGAGGTTTTCATTCTAGTGCTTTCTGAAAGGCTGAGTTTGTGGATATGTATTATTTAAATCTGTTTTTGTCATGGAATATCTTGTTTTCTCCACTGATGGTGAATGAAAGCTTTGCTGTGTATAGTAGCCTGGGCTTAGTGTCTGCAGCACATCTATCCAGGACCTTCTGGCTCTCATAGTTTCCATTGAGAAGTCAGGTGTAATTCTGATAATTTTACCTTTATATGTTATTTGACCTTTTTTCTTTGCAGATCTTAATATTCTTTCTTCTGTATGTTTTGTCTTTTGATTATTATATGGCGAGGATATTTGTTTTTGATCCAGTCTATTTGGTGTTCTGTAAGCTTCTCGTACCTCCATAGGGATATCCTTCTTTAGGTTGGGAATGTTTTCTTCTATAATTTTGTTGAATATATTTTCTGTGCCTTTGAGCTGGAGTTCTTCTCTTTCTTCTACCCCTATTATTCTTATGTTTGGTCTTTTCACGGTGTTCCAGATTTCCTGGATGTTTTGTGTTTAGAATTTGTTGGATTTAATGTTTTCATTGACCAATGAGTCTATTTCCTCTATAGTATCTTCAGCACCTCAGATTCTTTCTTCTATGTCTTGTATTCTGTTGGTTATACTTGTCTCTGTAGTTCCTGTTCATTTACCCAGATTTTCCAATTCCAGAATTTCCTCAGTTTGTATTTTTTTTTCTTCTATCAGTCTTCAAGTCTTAAACTGTTTCCTTTACCCATTTGATTGCTTTTTCTTGGTTTTCTTGAGTATCTTTGAGGGATTTATTAATTTTTTCCAACTTTTTGTTTGTCTCTTCCATTTCTTTAAGGGAGTTTTTTACTTCCTTTTTAAAGGTCTCCATCATTTTCATAAAGTTACGTTTAAAGTCGTGATAGATATGAAGAAAAATGAAATGTCAAGTGTTTCACTTGTGGTAAACAAGGTCATCTAGAAAGGGATTGTAAACAAGGCATTCCTAAAAGCAATATTTTTTCTAAGCATAATCTAAGCAGAGTGCCCTCCCTTCTGGCAGAAGATGTGACAAAGGTAGACATTGGACTAATGAATGTAGATCACCAAGGGCCAGTCAAGGTAATCCTTTGCTGTTAGGAAACAACTTTAGGGGCTTCTTGTAGGCCCCCATGTCAAATTTGGTTGAGTCTTTTCCTATCATCATGGAGGAAACTCTGTTCCAGAGTAAGTAAAGAAACCTAATGCTTATTGTAAGAAACCATACTACTCTGGATGATAGAACAGCTATAGAAGAGAGAACAAAAAAAATCAAGAGAAACCATAGAGCAGATATTTTGGCAAACTTCTATAAATGAACAAAGATCAAAATTAAAAATACAAATATTTGGTGTCATCATTGAATGTCTTGTCAACACAGGTGCATTTATAAGAATAATTTCATTAGAATCTTGGCATCCAAATTGGCCTCTTCAGGAGGTAAATGTTTAGCTTTTAGGTATTGGAACTTTATCTTAGATAAAATAGAGTGTGAGGTGTGTCAAATGTGTAGGACCAGAGGAAAGTAAAAGCCATATGTGACTAGCAAGGCAGTGAAATTATGGGAACATGATTTGTTACAGCAATGGAATTCTCAAATTAACATTCCTTCAATAATCTCAGAAACAAACCATACATTAATATATGTTTCTGGGGGAAATTATGGGAGATACTATTTAAAAATAAAAGTTGACACCCGCCTGTTCACCTGTGAGCCACACTGATGAATATCTTGCATATCACCATAGAACCTTCATCTGGCGATGGATGGAGATAGAGAGAGAGACCCACATTGGAGCACTGGACTGAGCCCCCAAGGTCCAAATGAGGAACAGAAGGAGGGAGAACATGAGCAAGGAAGTCAGGACCGGGAGGGGTACGCCCACCCACTGAGACGGTGGGGCTGATCTAATGGGAGCTCACCAAGGCCAGCTGGACTGGGAATGATGGAGCTTGTGATCAAACCGGACTCTCTGAATGTGGCGGACAATGAGGGCTGACTGAGAAGCCAAGGACAATGGCACTGGGTTTTGATCCTACTGCATGTACTGGCTTTGTGGGAACCTAGTCTGTTTGGATGCTCACCTTCCTAGACCTGGATGGAGGGGGGAAGACCTTGGACTTCCCACAGGGCAGGGAACCCTGACTGCTCTTTGGACTGGAGAAGAGAGGGGGAGGGGGACTAAAGAGAGGGGGAGGAAAGTGGGTGAGGGGAGGAGGTGGCCATTTTTAATTAAAAAAAACAAGTCAGTTTGGGCTTGTGTGAGACCTTGTTTTAAAACCAAAATAAAGCTAGATATCATAGCATATACATATAATGCCAGCACTCAGAAATCATAGACAGGCAGACCTCTATGAATTTGAGGCCAGCTGGTCTACATAGTGAGCTCCAGGGCTACAATGGACTCAGACAGATAGACAGATAGACAGACACAGAGATAGGTAGAGACAGTTGTCCACTGGATTGATGAAATATATGGTATAAAGAAATTATTAAATGAACTTTGCCTTGTAATAATGGCAGAGTTTGCAACAATTTTTAAAATGCCCTTAAATGTACTTCTGTAGCTTTTTAAATATGTGAAAGTTTCCTCAACACTGATGAAATTAAAATCAAAACATCAACTCTGAAATGTACCTGCAGCTGTTTTATATCCTGCAGTATCAAATACTCAACCACTTAACTTCATGTAAAAATTTAAAAAAAAACAAATCCATCTCACTATAATGCAAATTTGCTTTCACCTTTACAAATGAAATTATGTGACCCAAACAATTATAATTTTTTAAACACTCAAAAAATCTTTTAGGATTTATCTTTATGTGTATGGGCATTTTCCTGCATATATGTCTGTGTAAATGAGTGATGTGTGCCTGGTACCCACTGAGGCCAAGAGACGGTATTGATTGGTTCCTCTGGGAATGGAGTTACAGACAGTAATGAGCTTCCATGTAGTTGCTTAGAATTGAACTCATGTGGGAGCTAAGAGGCCAGCTCTAGCCCCTACCCAGAGTTCCAAAGGTGAAATGCTTCTCAGGAGTGAAGGGCTGTGTGTGTGTGTGTGTGTGTGTGTGTGTGTGTGTGTAAGATTTCTATAGTAACTTTACACACAATCTGAGGTTCATGCTTTTTTTCATGTGCTCTTTATTGTTCTGTTTCTACTCTAATAATCCCGTCCTACCTCTAACTCCTCCATGCTTCTTGTAGCTTCTTCTATTCTAAAAACTCTTCTTGCCCTGTGGGAAGTCCAAGTTTCTCCCCCCTCCATCCAGGTCTAGGAAGGTGAGCATCCAAACAGGCTAGGCCCCCCCAAAGCCAGTATGTGTAGTAGGATCCAAATCCATTGCCATTGTCCTTGGCTTCTCAGCAGCCCTCATTGTCCGCCATGTTCAGGGAGTCCAGTTTTACCCCGTGCTTTTTCAGTCCCAGTCCAGCTGGCCTTGGTGAGCTCCGATTAGATCAGCCCCACCATCTTACTGCTCTTTGGACAGGAGAGGGAGGGGGAGGGGAAGGAGAAGGGGGAGGTAAATGGGAGGCAGGGAGGAGGCAGAAATTTTTAATAAAAAGAATAAATATAATAAAAAAAACTCTTCTTCTACAGGAACCTTGAAGTGATAAGCAGCTGAGTTGCCCACCACAGCAACACAAAGATGCAAGGCTATAGGAGTAAAACCTCAACCAGACCAGAGGAAGGGGGTTGCACAGTGCCCAATGAGAACTTTGAGACACAGATTCATTGTTAGTAGACTGGCAAGTGAAGAATGGGCATGCTTTTGCTTAGTAACCTTAGTTGCACATCTGTGATAAGCTGCAAATGGTCCTGACATCTTACCCTTTTTCTGTTTAAAGAGAGAAGCATGTAAGTCAGTCTTAGGGCAGTACTTTTCAATCTGCTGGCAGAGCGAATCCAGGACTCTTGTTCCCTATCTCTCTTAAGAACTACGGCTCAACAAGTTCAGACGTGCTATAAATCTTTTGCTTGGTCATCTGTGGCTGCGTCAATGGAGGTCTCTTTGCCTGTACTCTAACACTGACCAACTGTCTGCCAATGAAGATAACTGCAGGAGGGCAGACTTCTAAGCTTATACAAAGAGTTGGTTGAGAGAACAAGGACATTGACTGTGCTCACTTTCTTGTCAGAATCACGTGCTGCGGGGGGAGTCATCCAATACACCAATGCATAAGGAAATATGCTCAGTAAACTATTAACATACTGCAGTACTGTAGGAAGATTTTCCAAGCTGTAATGTGAGGGAAAGAGCTCTTCACACAAGAGTCTGCAACAGAGACTGCCTAACACATCCAGAAGGCAGTATTGCTTATCACCCTGCAGATAAGGTTAATGAGATGTGCATCTCTGTTGACAATACTCCTCATCTTGCTAAATGAGGGGTCCATATGAGATAAGCATCTCTGATAGTTTGATCCCTGAAGTAGTTTGCAGTAGCAAACTCAGGTCCTCCAGAAGAACCGTGCTCTCAACTGCCAAACCATCTCTCCTGTTTCCTTCCCAAAATTTTAAGTGATTTTTTTTTTCTATCAGTAAAGTTGGGAATGTTGGGTAAAGGTTTCCCAAAGGGGAATTTCAAATGCATGAAAATTGAAGCAGCTCTCTCCAGAAAACTAATTTTTGACCATGTAGTCAATTTGAGAACCCATTTACTTGCTGTTTTGACTCACTGGTTCCTAGTTGTCACAGAGAAGGGATCAATGTCATATAGGCTTTATCTTTTAAATCTGTGTGTGTGCACATATGCAGTGCACCTACATTAGTTTTCTCGTTATAATGCATAAACGTGGTTCAGTTTTACTCTGCACCCAAATCTTTTCATATGGCATATATTGCAAATCTGTCTTATCTTCTGGGTGGTATTTTCGGAAAGGGCTTTAATTTTAATATTTGAAGTTGCTAGTTGCCTTATTGCTTAATTTTTCTACTGTTAAGACAAATCCCTGCTAAGTATTTCGGTACACTCCTCTAACCCCAGCACTCGAGCATCAGAAGCAGGAAGATCTGGTAAGTTTGAGGTCAGCCCGATCTACATAGTGAGACCTGAACTGGAGAGATGGTTCAGTAGTTAAGAGCACCAGCTGCTCTTCCTAAGGATACAGGTGCAATTTCCGGCATCCACGTGGTACCTCACAGCCCTTTAAGTTCAGTTCCATACCTTCTCATGGCCTCCCTTGGGACCAGGTCCACAGTTGGCCAAAACAGCTATATACATAAAATAATTTTCAAAACTTAAAAAAATGCCTAGTATTTCCTTAAATCATCTACCTATAGATTCCAGAAGTCTTTTACTTTTAAACACTTAAATCTGCAAAATCTTGAATATTATGCAGACCCTGGAAAATTCAAAACACAATGCAGTTTTTCAAGCAGATTGCCTTTCCCCATTTTGCTTCTTAAAATCGGGTTTTTTGTTTCTTAGGCTAATGCTAAATTCATGGACTACTTGATTCTGTAGTACTGAGATCTCAGGGGTGGTCTAGCCCCATGTCTTAAACTTCTGGTAGTTTCTTCTACTGTCTTATGGTGCTTGCTGATCATTCATAAGTTTTGAATAGAAATGCAAATTTCTTGAGGACGCTTCTTTTCTACGGGCTATTTCTTCACTGTTCACTAAGTATAAGGCTGTGCAAATGCTAGTCTATATCATGCTGGCATGGACCTCACTATATAGCTGAAGGAAAATCTTAAACTTTGATGTTATTGTTTCCACCTCCTAACTGTTAAGATTAATTGCAGTGTTCTACTTTTCTTAGTACGATTTTTGTACTTTTTCTTATGAGACAGCATTTCAATCATTCATGTTGGCCCGTACTTACCGTGTAGACCAGACTGACTTTCAACTTGGGAACCTACTGCCTTGGCCAACAGAGTCACTAGGAAGACAGGCATTCTTCACACCACTTCTCCTGTGTCTCCTAATGAGGAAAGTGTGATTTGATTTAGGGTTTATCTTGAAAACCCAGGATGACATCATTCATATCCTGGTCTTTAGCTTAATTACAAATGCAACAACACTTATTCCTAATACGTTACATTTAGAGGTTCATAGAGTTGCCCTCAAACCTACACACACACACACACACACACACACACACACACACTCAGTAGAGTATGGACTCATACACAATAAATATATGTAATAAAAGATTCTCATCAACACTTCATATTTCCAATTTATTTTTTGTGAAAATCATATATAACTTGAATTACATTATGTCCTCTACTCAGCTCTTTAAAGTCTACTCTGCTAAACACAAAACTCAGTATCTGATTTTTAATTTTCCTTCTCTACTTAAAAGCTAGTTCACTGATATTGTGCCTCTCATTTTTATGATGTTATCTACTGTGCAAATTTTTCTAATTAAAATGTTATTTATTTCTAAATGCTTTATATATTTTATCTTTGGGTTTACTGGTTTTAATTGTATTTGCTTTAATAGAAGTCTCCTAGGCTTCTTTAAAATATTATGTAATTTAACAATTTGGGGACACTGCTGTGCAGCTACATGGAATGTCTACCTAATGTTTATGTCCTGAGTGTTTGATCTTCAAATTGTGATACTATTTGGGGAAGTATTTTAAACTTTAGAATGTGTAACACAGTTGGAAAAGGTCACAAAGACAGGACATTGAAGAATAAATCTGGTACCTTCTCTTTGTATTATGCTTCCTATCTTTAAATCTGTCTGTGTTCTTTGTGCTGGGGATTAGTTACACAGTGTACTTGCAGAGACATATGCCTTATTACTAAGGTATACTCTGACCTTCAGCTGCTATATTTATAGACAAACTTCACATATTCTATGTGGTTATGCTAAAGGAACTCAAGGAAATAAAGCCTACTATCCAGAAAGTACAGATATTTATGTATGTATGTATGTATGTATGTATGTATGGCCTTTAATAGATTAGTTTCAACTACAAAGTTCCGGTGATAACAACAAATTCATCAAAACATTGCCTGGGGCCTACAGCTCAGGATACAGCACTTGCCTAGAATTCCTGATTGTAGTTTTGATCCAATACATTATAATGGAGAACAAAACCTGAAAAATAAAATAAGTGGTGGTGGCGCACACCTTTAATCCCAGCATTCAGGAGGCAGAGGCAGGCGGATCTCTGTGAGTTCGAGGCCAACCTAGTCTACAAGAGCTAGTTCTAGGACAGGCTCCAAAGCTACAGAAAAGCCCTGCCTTGAAAAACAAAAAACAAAACAAAAAAAAGAAAAAAGTTGCCTAATTGTTATTGGCAAGGAACATTATTATGTTACATCATTTGAAAATTAACGTGAAAATTGCATATACTGATGTTTGGCTATACAATTTCCTAATGTATAAAAAATTGGTATTTTTCTACTGTATGCTCATGTCCTGTATGCATCTGTATTGGTCCGTAACTATGCACATGGAGAAGCCAGAGGACACTCAAGCTTCAAATCAAGATTTTGTCTCAAAACTAAACAACTATAAAAATATGACATCAAAATGTCAAAAAAGCATCAAAATGTTCATGTCTGATGAGACATTAAAACTTGTAGACAATTTTGACTGATTTCCAAATGCCCCATGAATGTAAATATTCTAAATCAAGATAACACATGACAACGTCTATGTGAAGATGTACATACAGTACAAGACTCATATGCATACTGCCACTGAGCCACATTTAAACAAGTTAATGTTTAAACTTCAAATGTGCTCTCACTTCCATGTGTTAACTGATGGCTGGTGCTGTGGTAACATGGCTGAATGCCTGTTCTAGAATCCTTTCATCTATGCTTTGTTGGGGAATCTTTGTAATAAACTCAGCTGGACTACTAAAGTGTTTTCAAATTGGACTCCTCTGCTTAATCATCTCTATTGGGTTTCTGATGCCAGATGAATTTTAAGTTCAATTCCAAAGTTTTGGTACTCTTCATATTCTTGGGGTCTTAAACACAAAGGTTGCAATAAATTCATTACCTGACATGGGACACTTCAAGAAGGCTTTATTGCTTTTTAAACACATGGAATGATGCTGTATGTTGCTAAGGCTAGTCTTCAATTACTGTGTGTGAATAAACCTGCAGGATGATGATCTAGACTTGAAAGCATATAGTATACACCTCACTACAATTTTTGCTGTACCTGGCATATCACACATGAAGTTTCTAATGTAGAGGCCTGACTTCTATTTCAAAACATATCTATTTTTATTAATTTCATTGGGCCCCACACCTACATAAGTTTCCAGGTGTGAATTCATGGAACTTAATGTTGTTAAGTTTTCCTCTGTTCTTTACATCCAATGTTACTCACCTACAATCTACACAATTCAGCTGAAGAACGACACAGCTTTTCTACATGTTTTAAATTAATAAGAGACATTCCCATGTATGGCTTCTCTTACAAAGAGCACTGTGGTACCATGCCTTCCAACAATCTTCGCAGTCATGTGTCTCACTGTGGTATGCGTTCACTGGTAGAGTAACAGCTGACTTACACCAGGAACTTCCCAGAGTTTTCCCAGTAATCAGATTCTCACCTGCAAGTGTTCTGATTATACACTTGGGTGAGATTTCACGGATTCGTTACACTCCTAGGCTTTCTCATCTGCCACTGAGTGAGGTGTGACATGAGGAAGAACGTCTGCATTGGATACACTTACAGGGTTTCTCCTTTGTATAAGTTCTTTCACGCACAGAGAAGGAGGATTTGCTGTGACATGTCCTGCATTATTTGCATCTAATGACGTCTCATGCGCGTGAGTTCTCTGATGTCGAGTGAGTTGTTTCTTGAAGTAGTAAGCTTTCCTACATTGTTCACACGTGTAGGGCTTTTCACCCGTATGAATTCTCTGGTGCTGAGTGAGGTGTGACATCCAGGAAAAAGCTTTCCCACATTCTGCACAATGAAATGACTTCTCACTTGCATGAGTTTTCTGATGCAGAGAAAGGTATTTCTTGCAGTAGAATGCCTTCTTGCATTCTGTGCATTGATAGGGCTTCTCCCCTGTATGAACTCGGTAATGCTCAATGAGCAAATACTTGTTATAGAAGGCTTTTCCACACTGTTTACATTCGTAGGGCTTCTCACCTGTATGAGTTTTCTGATGTGCAGTAAGCCCAGACTTGCTGTAGAAGGCTTTCCCACACTGCTTGCATTCATAGGGCTTCTCATCAGTGTGAGTCTTCTGATGAACAGTAAGCTGTGCCTGAGAATAGAATGCTTTCTTACAGTCTGTGCATTGGTAGAGCTTGTCACTTATATGCGTTCTCTGATGTACAGTGAGGTGGGACTTGCAGTAAAATGCTTTTCCACATTGTTTACATTCATAAGGCTTCTCCCCAGTATGAGTTTTCTGATGCAAAGTAAGGTTAGACCTCCAGTAGAACGCTTTTCCACACTGTTTACATTCAAAGCGCCTCTCAGCAGTATGTGTCTTCAGATGATGAGTAAGCTGTTTCTTAAAGTAGAAAGCTTTGGGGCACTGTGTACACTCAAATGGCTTCTCGTCTGTATGAGTCTTCTGATGCCGAGTGAGGCACGCACTGAAAGAGAAAGCTTTGCCACATTCCGTACACTCGTAAGGTTTCTCACTTACATGAATTCTCTGATGCAGAGAAAGGTGTGTGTTACAGTAGAAAGATTTTCCACACTTCAAACATCCATAGGGCTTCTCCCCTGTATGGCTCCTCTGGTGTCGAGTGAGTTGTGACTTATAGTAAAAAACTTTCCTACACTCTGCACATTCATGTGGCTTCTCCCCTGTATGACTTCTCTGATGCACAGTGAGATGTGACTTATAGCTGAACGATTTTCCGCATTCTGTACACTCATAAGGCTTCTCGCCGGTATGACTTCTCTGGTGTTCAGTGATTTGAGACTTGTAGTAGAAATACTTCCCACATTCCAGGCATTTGTAGGGCTTCTCATCTGGATGACTGATCTGACGCTGAGACTTGGTGTGCGAAGCTTTCCCACAACCTGAACTCTCATATGGCTTCTCACCGGTAGGATTTCTCTGACGTTCGGTGAGGTATGACTTCCAAGAGAATGCATTCCTGCACTGGCTATGTGCATAGGGTGCCTCCTCTTTAAGTCCCTTACATTCACTGAGAAGGGACTTATACATGAAGCTTTTCTTACACGCGTGTGTCCTCTGATCCCTCGTGGGCTGTGACTGCTGGCAGAACTTCTTCGCACATCCTTTCCCTTCGTAAGATGTTGTCCCTGGGTAGATTTTCTGTGTCATGTTCAGTTCTGCCTAGAGACAGAGGAATTAGTTATATTTCATACATCCACAGGGCTTTTTCCTAGGATGTGCTTTCTGTTTTTTGTTTGGAATCTTTCTTGTGCTACACAAATAAATGTCATATATAATGATTTCTAATATTTACTGAGTTTACCAGGCATCTCTTTAATATGAAAATTCATGTGTAAATAATATTATCTTTAACAATATCACCAGTTAAATATATTGACAACACCATTGTCAATTTTGACTGAGATTATGGCAAATTAAGCTGATCAGGATGTACGAATAATTTTTCCATTATCATTAAAATAATCATGTTCTTCTCCAGCTGGTAACAATCACATAAAAGAGAAAGACACTCAGCTGTGAGCTCTCTAGATCTCTGAAGTCTCTCACTGGACCTGAAGCTTCCTAGTTAGGATGGAATCATAGGCCAGCAAACCCTGTGACCCTAATCTCTCCATCTTTATGCACTGCTTAGAGATACATATCACCACAGCGGTCTCTATTTGTGGGTGCTGAGGATCCAAACTCAGGTTCTCATGCTTTCTGCATCAAGTATTTTACTGACTAAACAATCCCCTCAGGCCCGAGTTAATTTTTTTCATTTTTCAAATTATACTTGTGTGTGTGTATATATGCACGCCATGGCACACATATGGAAGTCAGAGAACAAGTTTTTGGGTTTTCCTTCACCATCCACCACAAGGGGCATGGGGATCAAACTCAGATGTTTAGGCTTGATGACAAGACCCTTTACAAAGTGAGCCATCTTGTTGACTTAAGTTCTTGAAGAAACATTCCTAATTTCCAATCTTTACCTTTACATTTGAAATATGATAAAAGCTCATATTAAATATTTTACTTACTTCAACAATTTCTTCATTTGATGTCTGGCTGTTGGTGATTTCAACTTGCCACAAAAGTTCCGTGTGATATTCCTGGTGGTTCTCAATTGGGGCAGTCACTTTATGAACACCTAACATGACATTAAAAAATAACCCCATCCATGAATAACTCTGAAATCTTCTTCATGTGACTTCTTATCCTCATAGAAAATATAAAATAATACTGACTTTTGATAATGGTACACATCTTTGTTCTTTATGAAGAATAAAAAAATTATTTACCTCACCTTGCAAATAACACTGACTATCCCATGGGATTAAAGGTATATGTCACCTTGCCCAGGCCAATGTGATTCTCTTCACAGTTGACTAATACATCCGAAATGTGCCTCATCTCTATAATGAATCTAATGATGAGCATAATGTATGATACCATACCATATCTTAGTTACTGTGAGCATGGGACTTGAAGGGCAGCCACTGTATCCTTAGTCCCATCACACATACAGCCAGAGATAAGGTTCCTACATCATATAGCAGTTTTATTTTTCATACCTAAAAAAATTCCATAGTGGCTGGATAATTCTATATTATCACCAACTGTGTGCATGGGTTTATATATTCTCAACATTAATTTCATATTGAATGAGTACCTGGGAAAGGTATTTTCCCCCTATGGGATACTTCTCCATTCTGGTGACTGCTGCGTAAAAATTTTACATTTAGGAAGATAGCATTCATTTTTTTTGTTATTATAGCTGTTTTTGTTTGTGCTCTGGTCTCATCTACCATATTCTGGTCTAGAACTTACTATATGGATGATAACCTTGAACTCTTGTCACTTTGAGGGTTTTTCGGCATGAATCACCATGTCCTGCTAAATTCACATTCCACAGCTGTTTATATTCTATTCTAAACATATTTTATTAAATTGTGTTCACATAAATTTCTCCAGCTCTTCCAGGATTAAAGGCCTTCTGTTAAGGTCTCTGTTCCATAGGTATAAGAGAAGAAATAGCTGTCTAGATTCAGTGTTTTATGTGTGGGGATCTACTTTTTAGAGAACTATCTTTTAACGTCCTTTTGTTGAAACATAGACTCTTGGTAGTTTGAGAAAATGGTGGCTACTGTTGTGTGATTACACTTTTGGACCATTGTATAAGTTCAGTACAGAGTCTGTGCCAATGGTTTCTGCCAACAGTTTGCTCTTTTTGCTAAGACAGATCTTACAGTATGATTTGAGAGCAATTACAGTGATACGTCCAGCATCACACCTTTCTACAGAATTCCAATGCTGGTTGGGATTATTTCTTCTGTAAGAAAATTACGTGTTTATATTCTCCCATCTTCTAAAGGATGTGATGTCATTGCCTGGGAGGGCACTGAATGTGTAGATAGCTTTCACTAAAAGGATATTTTAGCAGCTGGCTAGATAGCTCAGCTGGAAAAGATGCTTGTTGTTCAAGCCTGGCAATGTGAGTTTAATCCTTAAAACCTACAGAAGAGAGGAAGGAAAGCTCCACACAGTTGTCCTTCGACCTCCACATACATGCTGTAACGCAAATGCCCCAGTCATACACACCATGCCCATCCACACAAGAATAATAATAAGATATTTAAAGATACTGTGAGTATACTAATTGTGTTAGTATAGGAACACGTGAGGACTTTAATTACTCTGGTGTCTTCCTCAATCTCCCTTTTAAAAAATTAATTTATTTGCCTATATGTGAAAGTGCACACATGCCACACCATATGTGTGGAGGTCAGAGGTCAAATACATAGGCTTTTCTTCCTTCTGTCAACCATACTGGTCTGACGGATTGAACTCAAGCCCCTTTATCAACTGTGCCATCTCAGTTTCATCACGATGTTACAGTTTGAACTGCACACACTACTTAGAACATGTGAGTAATGGAGCACAAATTTCAGATAACAATTAACAAATACCATGCTGGGTGTGGTGACGCACACCTTTAATCACAGCACTCTGAAACAAAGGCAGGCAGATGTCTGTAAGTTTAAGGCCAGCTTGGTCTATATAATAGACCATAATGTTCCAGGACAGCGAACGCTACACAGAGAAACCCTGTCTCAAAAAAAAAAAAAAAAAAAAAACCCAAGTAATAATAATAAATAATAAAAAGGAAACAAGAGCTGGGGGTGATGGTACACACCTTTAATCCCAGCACTTGGGAGGCAGAGGCAGGCAGATCTCTGTCTAGTTCGAGACTAGCCTGGCCTACAAGAGCTAGTTCCAGGACAGGGACCAAAGCTACACAAAGAAACCCTGTCTTAAAAAAAAAGAAAGAAAAGAAAAAGAAAAAGAAAACAAGAGCAGAGCTAAAAAAGTGGAAAGCAGTAACCCCCCAGACTCATGTGCTTGAATGCTTGAACCACTGAACCTAGGGGTTGGCACTATTAAGAGTTGTGACCTTGTTGGAGTAGGTGTGGCTTTGTTGGAGGAAGTGAGCTTTGAGGTCTCATATTCTCAAAGTATGCCCAGCGTGTCACACAGTCTCTGCTGCTGTCTTCAGAATAAGATGTAGAATTCTCAGCTCCTTCTCCTACACCATATCTGCCTGCATGTCACCATTCTTCCCAGCATGACAAGACCTCTGAACTGTAAGCCAGCCCCAATTAAATGTATTCCTTTGAAAGACCATGGTCATGGTGCCTTTTCATAGCAATAAAACTCAAACTAAGACAACAGGTTAAATAAATTAAAAAAAAAAAAAAACAAGAACAAACAGGGAAAGGAATAATGAGAAGGGAACAGAAAAACATAGGTGATAATGAATCTGGTGACAAAATAAAAAAAAATACAAGGTTAAATAAGTATATAGGAAGAATAAAAATATAAGCACAAAATAACTGACTAAAAAAAGAAAAAAGTAAAAACACTATGATGTAAAGAGGTTAAAGAAGAGAGAAGAACACATTTGTTTGTTTAATCTGTTTTCTCTGACAGTACTGTCTGTTAGGAGTCAATGGAGGGTGGCAGTTATTGGTGTGTTGCTAGAGTCTAATGTAAGTACGTCCTTTGTTCTCACCTTACCAGAGAGTTCTGTATGTCGGCTGACTGCTGGCCTCATCAAGGCTAAGTGCCAGCAATAGGACAGCATCCATTTAAAAACTTGCATGTTTACATGTAAGGGAAACACACAAGAGAAACAACCAATACTGGGTGATGGGTTGATATGGCTAATTCTTTCCAGAAACTGCAACAATCAAGAGTCTGGTTGGGGCTAGGTTGATGTGGGATTCCCCTCTGTGTGCTGTGATTACCACCGATTAATAAGAAACTGCTTTGGACCTACAGCAGGGCAGAACAGAGGTAGGCAGAGAAAACTAAACTGAATGTTGGGAGGAAGAAGGTGCAGTCAAGAGATGCCATGTAGCCGCCACCAGGAACAGATATGTAGGAATCTTGCCAGTAAGCCACCGCCCAGTGACAATACACAGATTAATAGAAATGGGTTAAATTAAGGTGTAAGAGTTAACCAATAAGAAGCTAGAGCTACTGGGCCAAGTAGTGATTTAATTAATACAGTTTCTTTGTGGTTATTTTGGGGCTGAGGAGCCGGGAACAAACAAGTGGCCTCCCACAACATTCAACAATGGCCAATAAAATAAACTCTCCTTTTGCTAGTCTCCCTAGCTCAGTCTGCATTCACTGACCTGGAAGGCTCTGGATAGAGGCTTCGGCTACACTCCATGGCCCATATCCATGCTCCAACTTGAAGATCAACTCGGGTTTGGACATGCAGTACCCTGTAAGTGAGAAACGATAAAGAATTTTGAAAAAGTGTTAGGTTTAGCCACAAATATAAGACAACAGAGCTAATTTGGGTCCTGCACTTTGATCAGTGAAATCAGAATCTTTCATTAGAGGGTCTACATTAACATTCTTCACTGGCTAGAATGTCGCCTTTAATCAGCATAATGGTTTCCAGAATATATAAGAAAACAGAGGTGAATAAAAGAAAAGACACAATAAATTTTTTTAAAAAAGATATTTGTGATGATTTGGAAGAAAATGGTCTCCAAAGGAATTAGCCTTGTTGTAGGAAGTGTGTCACTGTGGAGACAGGCTTCAAGGTCTCTTTTGATTGAGCTTCCCCCAGTGTGTCTGTCTGTCAACTTCCTGTTGCCTGCAAGATGCAGGACTGTATCAGGTGGCAAGCATCACCTGTAACTCCAGTTCTAGCAAATATAACTCTCTTCTATCCTCTGCAGGTATTGCATACATGTGCCATAAATACAAATGACTTTTAAAAAATGCTTTAAGTAAACTAAATTACTAGGTATGGTTAAGCCAATGTTTAATTCCAGCATTTGTAAGGCAGCGGCAGGCACATCACTTTGAGTTAAAGGTCAGTCTGGTCTATGTAATGAGTCCAAGGTCAGCCAGGGCCATATAGTGAAACATTTTCTCAAAAAATAAACAAATTAAGTAACCCAGGCAGAGTTTTAAAAATTGAAAGAATATAAGGCTAATTTAAAATGCATCCATCATCACTGAAAAGTAAATATTCCTTCCATGTTTATTCTATAGAAAATACAAGGACACAAAACAATAATTAGGAGAGACTAGGCATATATCAAAAAAATGACTCAGGATTATAATCAAAAAATGACTACAGGAAAACTAGAAGAAAGCCTAAAGTTGTATATACAATAACATACACTGGAGGTACAGCCATGCATTTTAGCTGTTACCATATTCACCATCATTACAATGATTTCAAAGCTACACATGGACACAGCATCCAAACCTCAGGTACAGTAACCCTAATGAACAAAGAGAGGCACAAAAAAACCCAACAGAGCACATAAAATAATTAGAAACTATGGTCATGTGTGATTCATACTAGGAATGCAGCACTCACCATATGGAAATCTGAGACCCTCATATCCATGCACTAAATAATATATAGCTGTATTTCTAGATAGAGTGGCATCTGCCATTAATCCCAGAAGTCAGGGCAAACTGATTTCTGTGAGTTCCAGGGCAACCAGATTTGTATAGTGAGACCCTGTCTCCTAAAAAGACCACTATTATCACAACAAAAACAGTCATATGAATACAATGGATGCATAAAAGGTATTTTTATCTTCATGGGAAAAACCTCAATGAACTATGATTATATATAACAAAGCCGCAGCCCAAGGCTAGGGGAGTGGGGTAAGCCTGAGATGGTTTGCTCTAGGAACACAGCAGGATATGCTCTTTCACCACCTTTTAGCCTACGAATGGAGACATATGCACCTGATAAGTAAAGAAACAGCAGTCAAAGGAGAAAGCGGAATGGAAAGATGAGGCTATCTACAAATGATGCTATAAAGAGACTTAGATTCCAAACAGAGGACAATGGATGACATAACATGTGACAAACCTAGAAGTCAAACATCAAACTTCACACCTTCTATGTGCATCAAGAACAAATCTACAGGGACCAGAGAGATGGCTCAGTGGTTAAGAGCACTGGCTGCTCTTCCAAAGGTCCTGAGTTCAATTCCCAGTAATCACAGGGTAGCTCACAATCATCTGTAATGATATCGGGCACCCTCTTCTGGCCTGCAGGCATATATGCAGACAGAATATTGCTTTTTTTGTTGTTTTTTTGTTTTTTTGTTTTTTCTGGTTTTTTTTTTTTTTTTGGTTTTTCGAGACAGGGTTTCTCTGCAGCTTTAGAGCCTGTCCTGGAGCTAGCTCTTGTAGACCAGTCTGGTCTCGAACTCACAGAGATCTGACTGCCTCTGCCTCCCGAGTGCTGGGATTAAAGGCATGCGCCACCACCACCCGGCTAGAATATTGTATAAATAGTAAATAAGTAAATCTTAAAAAAAAAAAAAAAGCCGGACGATGGTGGCACACACCTTTAATCCTGGCACTTGGGAGGCAGAGACAAGTGGATCTCTGTGAGGACAGCCTGCCCTACAGATCAAGTTCCAAGACTGCCTGCATAACTACTGAGAAACCCTGTCTCAAAAATAAAAAACAAAAAACAAATTTGTTGAGAAATTCAGAACATCCCCTTAAAAATGGCCAGGCACAGTAGTGTATTTATGCATTTAATCCCAGCATTTAGGAGCCAGAGGAAGCCACATTTCTAGATGCTTGAGACCAGCCTGGTCTATATATCAGACCAACCAAGTGCAGTCCTGTCTAAAACAAACAAAAACAGAAAGCAAGCAAACAAACAAAAAAAAGAAAAGAAAAAGAAAAGATTCAATATTGGGGCTGGAGACATGTTTCAGTGGTTAAGAGAACTTACTGATCTTTCAGAGGCTGTGAGTTCAAGTCCCAGCAACAGCACAATGGCACACAACCATTGTTAACTATAGTTTTGGAGGATCCAATACCCACTTTTGGCCTCCCAGGGAAATCAGGCTTTTATGTGGTACATAGATACACATGCATACAAAACTCATACACATTAAATACATTTTAAAAATAGATTTTATTCAAGATGGTGACAGCTGCCAGCACCTGTGGGACCAAGGAACAGCTCCAAGGAGCCTGAGAGACCCCTGGCAGCTCTGAGGGGAGGCGTGTAGCAGAGGACTCTGAAAAGCCTACACTATCTCCTGATGGGAAGAAGCTGTCTTAAAGTGGTCTCATGAAACTGGAAGGGAAGGATGGTGGAGCAGAGGTGCATGAGGAACCATGGTGAGACCAGAGATACAGCAGTGACGGGATGGGAATGGGGTGGGAGTGTGGCCCAGCAGATGAAGAGAGTGTTGTTGTGGAGTCGGGCTCTTCCCCAGCCCACCACTGCAGGGACTGAGGAGCACTGCCAAGAAGTGCTGGCAGGCTATGCTCTGACCTCACTGCCCAGCCACACAATTGCCCTGACTGAGCAATGAAAGGATGTCCAAGACACAGAATGATTCATTTTCTGGACTGAGCCTCCTCAAAAGACCTCTATGGGCTGTGCTGCAAGATTCTATATGTAATTTTCAGCACTGCCGAAAATAAATACAAATAAATAGACATTAAAAGTACTGAACCTTTAAAAAGTTTAAAAGTTTTCTTCCAGATTTATTTCATGTGTCTGAGGACTTGGCAGCACAGACTGTGGAGGTCTTTCTAGGAGCCTGCATGTTTGTATATGCACCAAGTGCACGTCTGGTACCTACAGAGATCAGAAGGGGCATCAGATACCCGGGAACTGGAGTCAGAGATGGCTGTAAGCCTATAAGCCACTATGTGGACGCTAGAAACAAAACAATCCTTTTTTTTTTTTTTTTTTTGTCAAGACAGGATTTCTCTGTACTAGTTCTTGTAGACCAGGCTGGCCTCAAACTCACAAGAGATCCACCTGCCTCTGCCTCCCAGGTGCTGGGATTAAAGGTGTGTGCCACCACCACCTGGCCCAAATTGAATCCTTGGTGAGAGCAACACATGTTTTTAATGGCTGAGCCATCTCTCCAAACCCTCAGCACACTGAAGGCACACATAAAGGCACAGAAGGAGGCAGAGGCGGGTGAATTTCTTGAGTTTGAGGCTGCCCTGGTCTACAGAGTTCCAGGACACCTGAGTCTAAACAGAGAAATCTTGTATCAAAAGGCAAACAAACAAAGAATATATGGCTCAGTGGTTAAGAGCACTTACTGCTCTTGCAGAGGACTGAAGTTCAGTTTGTCACATCCACACGGCAGCTGACAACCATATATAACAGTAGTTCCAGGGCATCTGATGCCCTTTTCTGACCCCACAGACTTCTGCACTCAGGCACACATGTGCACGCACGCACGCGCGCACACACACACACACACACACACACACATCAATGAAACAGATGATCTAAGCATAAAATCCTACATGTTCGCTATTATCCTCTAGATCCAAAATATCCTCCAAAGACTAGAAGCTCGATTCTTCAGCACCAGTCTGCGGTGGTGTTAGCAGACAGCAGATGGGACCCAGCGAGAGGACGTGAGGTCCTTTCCCCAATGATGCCAGCATCCCTTCTGTCCTTCCTGACTGCAGTGAGGCATTGTAGCGCCGCATCTTCTCTGCAATGGTGCCTCCTTCACCACAGGCTCAAAGCAGCACAGCCTGAGTTATGAATGAGATACCCCATAGTCTTAGGCATTGGAAGACTTTGTTCCTAGTGGGTGGCACTACTTAGTAAAAGATAGAAGGGTCCTTGATAAAGGAAGGATGTCACCAGGGAAGGGTTCTGGAAATTCAAAGACTTGTCGTTCCCAGGTTGCTTGTTCTCTACTTCCCATTTGTGGGTGGAGATAGCTCTCAGATGTTGTTGCTACCATGTCTGCTTTCTGCTATGCTTCCCCATCAGGATAGTAATAGTCTCCCAGCCCCCTGGAACCATAAATCCCAAATAAACCCTTACTACTAGATGCTGCCTTGGTCATGATGTTTCAACACAGCAGCAGAAACATAACCAAGACACCAAGGAATAACTGACTGAAACCTTTGAATACCACAAGCCAACAAAAAAAAATCTTCCTTCCTGATGAGCTATTTAATTGCAATCCTGTTGAGAAATGTGGATATCTACCAGTTGCAGAAAGGTATGGAACAGACCACCTTTTCTCACCATATGCAGAAATCAGTTAAAACTAGATCGCAATTTAAATACGAGACCTGAAACTACAAAGCTGTTAGCATACACAGAAGACACTTAGTTAGGGGTCCTGTTACTGTAAGGAGACACCATGACCATGGGAACTCTTAAAAAGGAAGACATTAAATTGAGGTGGCAGCTGACGGTGACCTTTAACACCTAAAGTGAAGGAACTGTCAATCTGTTTAACACTGGGAAAATGGCCTGAAGAGACATTTTTCAAACACCAGTCGTCCACATAAATATAAATAGATGGTCACCACTCCTAGACATGAAAGCATCAATCACAGCCACAAGGAGGTGCTGCTTCTCTCATCTCAGCATGGTCACCTATGAGGCACAGTGACAAAGGCTGAAAGAGCCCCTAAAAGGATGGCACTAATACAACCTAGTACAGCTACTATGAAACACTGTACAATGCAGCCTCAAAAAAACTAAACAGAACTACACTACTGCTGCACCGCTGGGTGAACAGTCAAGAGAAATGAGCACTGTGCAGGGAAATCTGTAGCTCCCTGTGTTTCGATGTCATTCACAAAAGCCAAGTTAAGTGTCCGCCGACAGAGGAGGGTGGAGGACTGTGGCCCATAGACTAACACGGCTCTGCTGAATTGAATAAAAAGTCCTCTACTGACGCAGACACCACTGGAGGGTGTCATGGCGTCTATTGTGTTTCCTCTGAGCTTAAAGTCAGTCGGCTGTGGTGACCAGTAGCAGACACTGGCAGCGCTGTGGGACAATGGTCTTGTACCCTGTCACTTGTATTAATAAAATGCTGATTGGCCAGTAGCCAATCATAACCCAGACACAGAGGAAGCAAGATGAGAATGTCTCGCTGATTATGGCTAACACAGACAATAATTATGGGTTAATGTAGGATGTCAGAGTTAATAAGAAGCCCGAGCTATTAGGCCAACCAGTTTATAATTAATGTAAACCTCTGTGTGTTTCTTTGGGACTGACCGGCTGCAGGACCAGGTGGAACAGAAACCTCTGTCAACCCACTGGCCCATGATCATGGCAACAGAGATCCCTGGGTCTAGGATGATGGCAATATAATTCCATTCAGGACCGACTTTTAGCCAACTATGTAGCACAAGTAGATATAAACTGAGTATGATTGGGACTTTTTGGTGGTACAATTGACTGAATGCCCTTATTCTCTAAGAATCCCATTAATTTCACTTATTCTCTATGCTGGAATCAATGGAATCTTTCTTTGGGCTTATCTACTCACTTCACAGTGGTGAAGAGATGTTTCTTTATTGCAGTGGAAATCTAGTAGAGTCATTGTAATTAGGGTAAACATTAGAATAGAACAGTTGTCTTCACTGTATCTAGGGTAAACATCAGAATGAAACAGTTGTTTGTTGGAGGTATTCAGACCTTGGAAAAATCACTATAGAAAACTGTTGGGGGATATTAGATCACACTGTGAACCCCAATTTGTTGATTAAATAAAATTAACCTTGATTTTGCTCTGATTAAGTAAAATTAACTATTGTGGAATAGTCCTTTTATACATTGTGAAGATTTGTCACTTGGATTGGTTTAATAAAAAGCTGACTGGCCAGTAGCCAGGCAGGAATAATAGGCAGGCCAATCAAACTATTGACACTGGGGAACAGGGAAGAGTCAGAGGAATCACCAGCCGGATAGAGAGGAAGTAAGACATGCCAGAGAGATGAATGCCACAAACCTCGGGGCAGCACACAGATGAATAGAAATGGATTCATTTAAATTGTAAGCACTAGTCAGTAATAACCCTGAGCTATTGGTCAAGCATTTATAATTAAGACTCTGAATGGTTATTTGGGAGCAGGTGGTTGGAAAAGGAAAACTCTGCCTATAATTACCCTTGGGCCAGGAGGCTGAGTTAGCAACCAGTTGACAAAAATAGTCATAGAGCATCAGAGGGCATCCAGGAGAGACAGACAAACATAGGAAATAGGTGGGATTCAGAGTGACATGTTTTTCTGGTTAGGCACAGGTCTTTTGGAAATGCCCAGCAAGGAGAGGTTAGCTTTTTGCTACTCAACCTCTCTTAGCTTGCAGGTTTTCACCCCAGCCTTTAAACTTCAATTCTTATTTATAAACAGAAAAATATTTAGTTAAAGCTACGTTTTTCGAGGCAGCAAGGGCCAGTGCCTTCAGGAACAGAATTCCCTACAGGCTGCAGCCTGAGTGGCCAGAAGAAACAGGCCGGTAACTGCTGAGTTGCAATTGCTGGCTAAAATAGCAGCAGGTTAGAGTGCAGCCAGCAGCCACTGTGCTGAAGTTAAAACAACAGATATTGATGATTGTTTTCTGTGACTTAAGAGTTGTTTTCCTGAAGGAGCTTTACAGCTTTTGTATGGCTTTAGTCACAAGACAGTCCTGACACACTTAGAATGTCTTGCATTGTTGGATATGGCAAATAGTATACAATGATGTTGTTAGGAGCCGCTTGTTGGTTCCCAGATGCTCAGCCTTGAAATAATCACACAGAAACTATATTATTTAAAACACTGCTTGGCCCATTAGCTCTAGCTTCTTATTGGCTAACTCTTACATCTTAATTTAACCCATTTCTATTAATCTGTATATTGCCACATGGCTGTGGCTTACCAGGTAAAGTTCCATCTGGCGTCTGTCTCCGGTAGGGGCTCCATGGCTTCTCCCTGACTCTGCTCTTCTTTCTCCCAGCATTCACTTTAGTTTTCCCCACCTAGCTCCATTCCCCTATAGCTCTTCTATAGGCCTAAAGCAGTTCCTTTATTAATCAATGATATTCACAGCATACATAGGAGAATCTCATATCACCTCCCTGTATTTGTTTAAATAAAAAAAAAAGGTTTTAACTTTAACATAGTAAAATTACATATAACACAACAGGTATCAAGCAAGAATTACACTCACAATATTTATATCTACTTTATCCTTTATCATAACTAAGAAAAACTATAATTCTTCAACTCCATCAAAGACTCCAGAAGGATATAATATTGCCTAAGTAAACAGAAAGTATATTGTAAACAACTTCCAAAACTCTAGAAATGACAATGACATCTCACTGCCTGTACACTCAAAGTTGTTCTGTGCTGTTGGGGCATCCGTTTTCAGCCTACAGGCCCATAGTATCCAGCAGACTTTTCCATGAAGCAGGAAATTTCTTGGCAGTTTGTCAATCACTTTCTTCTGTGCCCTGCAAAATGTCCTGCAGACTCTTTCATGAAATAGGAACCCTGAAGGACGGTCTCACCTTTAAGCAAGTTCAGCAGTCATTTCTCTGTGGGTCCTGCATGCTCAGTTTATCAAGCAGTCCAGGCAAGAGCAGTTTCTTGACAAAATGGCTAACAAACTCCATAAGGAGCCTCTATGATGCCCATCTTCCTCTTGAAGTAGATTGGTGCTATCAGGAGCAGATGTGTCTCATAGTCATGAAAAGTCCTAAGTTATTAAAACATTTTAAATGCCATATTCTAAAAGTCTTTGAAAGATTTGAAGAACCCCTATCCACCTGAAATCCATCTCTATACATCTAGAAAATCTAACTAACATGACTACAAGCTTGACTATTATAGATAATTATCTATTAACCTATATTTCTTAACTATATATGACATTTTAAAATGATACATATAACCGAATTGACCTTAAATTTGTATCAATAAACCAAGATCCATACCAATGCAAATTATTCATATCTATATCATATTCCCCTTTATATGTAAACAAACATTTATAAACAATATTTGGGAATATGGACATAGTTTTCTCCAAACTGCTTCCTGCTGTTTATTGGGTGAAATAATTTTTTGAGAGGCATTCAAGGTGACCTTTCAGGGGGTCTTGGTTCATCAAACCATATTCGCCTGGAATGATTCCACACCTGGAATGTCTTGCATTATTGGGTATGGCAAAGAGTATACAATGGGAACTAAAGTTGCAGGGGTGTGATGTTCTCCTTCCCAAAACACACAGATTAGATCAGGGCTTTAGTATGAGGAGCCTGTTTTACCCCCCCCCCCCAAAAAAAAAACAACTTTTGTGTAACAATCAGTAAATATGCTTCTACATGGCTGTTATAGGTTCAGTCCATCAAGGCTGGACATCCCTGCTGCCACAGAGCCTGATTACATTCTGGAGTGGCCCTCTTTCTTTGATCAACCCACATAACTCAGAACATCAACACTTTATGTCTGCTCAGGAAATTCAAAGGCATAATCCAAATATGTCCTAAAACATCCCACCAACAACAAAAACAGAAAACACCTGACAGTTCTCATCTTATTTGCAAGCTAAGGCTACCCTGCAGCAGCGGAGAAAACACAGCAATTATTAGTGTGGAAAAGTTACAGGGGATAGAGGAATGGAGAGAAGACAGTATTTACTGAGATGCACAAGGAAGTGATGAGTAACATTCCCCCCCACCACACCCCAAGGCAGGGTTTCTCTGTAGTCCTGGCCGTTAGGGATCACTCTGTAGACCAGGCTGGCCTTGAACTCGGAGATCCATCTGCCTTTGTCTTCTGAGTGCTGAGCTTAAAGGGATGCACACACTTGGTTGACAAGCGATAGAACAGAACTAAATACATGGTCCACGGCAATTAATTGAACATTTTAAAATTCCTGTCAGAGAGATGTTAAATATTCCCAGTACAGACAAGCAATGCCTGAGCTACCCGATGCTCATCTGCATCTGATCATTAAATTTTATTAAATTTTAAGTGTTGCATCATTAATATATAACTGTGTAAGTTCTCCATAAATATATGTGACTAGTACATGTTAGTTTAATGTATAATATACAATTAGAATTAAAAGTCAGCAATAATCCTAGCTGGGCAGAGCTGGCAAATGCCTTTAATCCCAGAATGTGGTGGTTTGAATAGGTATGGCCCCCCACAGACTCATGTGTTTCAATGCTTGGCCCACAGAACGAGGCAATAGGAGATGTGGCCTCATTAGAGGAAGTGTACCATTGTGGGGGTGGGCTTTGAGGTTTCTTACACCCAAGCTACAGCCAGTGTGTGATACAGTCTCCTGCTGCTGCCTGCAGATCAAGATGTAAAACTCTCAGCCCCTTCTCCAGCCTGGAAGTCGGCCCCAATTAAATGACAGTGTCATGGTGTCTCTTCACAGCAAACAGGCAGAGGCATGTGGATCTCTGAATTTAAGAACAGTCTATTCTACAAAGCAAGTTCCAGGATAGCCAAGACTAAACAGAGAAAAGGAAGGAAGGAAGGAAGGAAGGAAGGAAGGAAGGAAGGAAGGAAGGAAGGGTCAGCAATAATTCCTATAATTGCCAACCAAGAATTTAATGGGTGCAGAGTTACAGTACAGACTTACCCAAGAACATGAGGCTGCTGTAGTTCTCGAGCATCACATCCCTGTAGAGTGCCCTCTGAGCAGCATCAAGATCCTGCCACTCATCCCAGGTGAAATCCAAAGAGATGTCCTCAAATGATACAGAACCCTGTAATGATACATTTCTTTTTAAACTCCAAGTACTCGGTTTTGGAAACATAAAATGAGGAGCTCAATATGGTTTCCACTAAGACTTGAGAGATGTGGAATCACAGAAGGCCTCAATGGCAAACTGTCCAGAATAAGCTAGCATGCGAGTGTTCTGTTTTTGGTTTTAAATAGCTTAATTGAGGTAAAAGAACTTGTTCATTAAGGATGGACTAGCTTATAGAAGATATTGCTTAATTTGTATCATGAAAGAAAAATTAAGGCAAATATCTTACCTGTGTTAATGCAGGGTTCAAGAATTTATTTAAAGTGTTTTCTATGCAGTTATACTACAAACAAAATCTAATGCCCTGTCTGAAGTTACTGAAGTCTCTAGGCCCATTAAATCTGCCCATGATTGAGTGTCTCCGCTCGGGTGATTTGAAGGAAGACAGGCTAACACCCCCATCCCAACCCAAGCTCTAGGAATAAAGGGATCTGGACACATGCAAATACTCCTGGATCCTGGAAAAACAAATGGCTTTAAGTGGGCACGTAACCACTTCCATGGACAGAAATCCCCAGCAGTAATGCAGAAAGGAACTTCCTGCTCTCTCAACACAACTGTGAGACTGGGTATTCATGCCTTTAAGACCAGTACTGTACTCAGGGAAGGCAGAGGCAGGCATTTCTCTGTGAGTTCTGGGTCAGCACAGGCTACAAGGAGAGGCTCTGAAAGGACAGGAGTGTGGCTAAAGGCAAACCCTCGGACTCTGTTGTAAAGAATATTCCATTCTGTAGCGCTGCTCTCAGGCTTGGTCAGAGAAGCTTGTTCACAGGAGGCAACAGCTATAAATCTTGAGACTTATAACTGGTCAGCATGCTGAGAATACGTGACTGTTGGCTGCTCAGCAGTACATGGCACACCTATTCTCATCCCCTCTGAGGCTCAGGGAGCAACACTGGAGAGGGCATGGGAAGCGGTACTGGGAAACGCTGTCTTCCAGAAATGGCAGGGCCGTTGCTCCCAGGAACTCACACCTGCAGTGCCTACCTATACATCCACAGCAACACGGATGCAGGACAGGCAGTAAGGCCTCACCTTTCTCGGTGGAGCTCTGGACGGTTAATAGATGCTGGAGGAGGAGTTGTCATATTTCTCATTGGTGTGGTAACCAGAAAGGCCCTTGCTTAAGTAAATAAACCCTAACCTATGCAAAAGACGTGCTAGTAAAATGGAGTGGACACAGACACACACATATAAACACACCACCAAGAAAAACCAAGCAAAAACCATAAAAGTACTGAAGAGACCAACTGGGTAAATGTGTTGAAGTATATCATATGCATGTATGAAATAATTTTTAAAGGGAAAGAATATAAAATTAATACAGCCATTTTATAAAGGAATAGGTTACTTCTTTAAAAAAATTAAACAGGGCTGGACCGCAGCAATTAAAAGCACTGTCTGCTCTTGCAGGGGACCAGTGTTCCATTCACAGCACCCATATGGCAGCTCACAACTGTCTATAACTCTAGCCCAGAGTTATTCTTCTGGCCTCTAAGGCCACCAGGTACTCACATGGTGCACAGACACACATTCAGGCAAAACATACATAAAAATAATTATTTTTAAAATAAAAATTATGTCTCAGCAAGCTTGATGTCTTGAGTTCAATACCTGGAACCTATATAAAAGTAGAAGAGAAAGGAGTCTACAAAAGTTTCCTCTGACCTCAACATGTCACCTGTGGTACAGCCACACAAACGTATCATGTACACAGAAATACACACACACACACACACACACACACACACAAATAATAGTATCATATAGTCATTGTTTGGGGGATTTATTTGTCCTAGTTAACATCAGCTGGCAGCCTCTGATAGAGTCTCAACTACAAGACTGTCCAGATCAGATTGGTCTATGGCCATGTCTGTGAGGAAGTGTTGTGATTGTTGATTGATGTAGGAAAGTCACAGCCCACTGTGGGCAGTGCTACCTCAGGGCAGATGATCTGGGGTTGTGTTGACAGCTTAGTTGAGTGTGAGCCAAAGAACAAGCCAGCAAGCAGCTTATTTCATGGTTTCTGCTTCAAGTTTCTGTCGTGCATTCCCTCGGTGATAGACCACCTGGAAATATAAGCTGAAATAAACCGCTTCCTCCATAAGCTGTTTTGGTTATAATGTTTGTCAGAGCAACAGAATGGAACTGGAGCAGCATTCCAAAGAATGAATTGGAATATTGACTATAACAGTATTCAATCACAAGCAGATGGTCCTTTCAAATGATTCTTTGATGTAGAGTATAGAAGGACATTCCTCCCAACTGCAGGTCACCCAACTGCTCTCCTAAGAGGGTACACATCCCATCTTAGGCTACCACTGACCCAAGGACTGATATTCATAAGGCAGAGACATAGCTGCTTTGGGCACCTAGTAGTACTAATTCCCTAGTTCTAGGCAGTTCTAATACCTGAGACCAGGACGACAGCAGCTGGGATAAGGACACATCACCCTTGTAAAATCAGCAAAAGTGAAGTTAAAAACAAACACTCCCTGGTAAGGTGCATGTAGCTAGGTGAGACAAGAGAGGCACCAAGATTGGTCACACAGGGGCAGGAAAGAATCTTCACAGATTACTTGTGTGAAATGTTCACAAATAGAATTTAATTCCTCCAAACATATTGCTCAGAATTCAGAGGAAAGTAACAAACCAAACACTGTCTGAAATATACCATAAAGAACAAAATGCTGACCACAGAGTGGGAAGGGAAAGTCACATGGGAATGTTTATAGGGTAATGGAATTTTAGTAATTTGCTGGCAGGCCTAGGAGAGTGCTCATCCTGAATCTGCATCTCCATGACGACACTGGACAGGAGGCTGCTGTGGGCACTGACCTTCGAGCAGTAGAGTGCACTAGGAAATGTGTCAGAAACAGGGCAATGCCTTTTCTTGCCCCTTCCCCCTTCCTCTCCTTCTTTGATGGGTTTCAGACACCTCTGACCCTCCACCTCCTTTAAAGGAGCCTCAGAAACCACTCTCATTGTGAGCAGTAGCGAGAAATAACTTTCCCCTGATCCCTGCAGCAACCTGAGGTGTTCTTTATAGAGACTGCCACTCAGGTAAAGTCAGAATTCTTTTTTAAAGTTATATTTTTTATTACTTTTAACTATGGAGCACATGTACAAGTGTCCACAGAAGCCAGAAGAATTGGATCCCCAGGAAGCTAAAGTTACAGGTAATTGTGAGTCACCTGATATGGGTGCTGGGAATCAAACCTGACTCCTCTGGAAGAATAGTATGTGCTCTTAAATACTGGGCCATCTCTCCAGTCTCATAAGCCAGAATTCTTAACTTTGCTACAGAAAAAAAAAAATCACTCAGGAGAAGCCAATGTGGAAGAGAGTTGGAATTTATCAATGCAACGTAAGTAGGAAGCTAAGACAAAGAAAGGGAAAGCAATGTGGGGCACCCTTAAGTTTCTCTGGAGCAATGATAGATAGGTAGACAGACAGGATTTTGAGAATTAGTGACTTTAAGGACTAGTGGCCTTGCATTTCCAAGGATCACTTAGGAAGGTAAATGAGCTAACAGGGTTTTTCCCGAGCTGCACTGGAGAGGCTTATAGCTGGGAGACAAACCAAGGGCTGTAGAAGTTCAAGTGTTTTTACTGCTAATAATGTGCACACCAGTTTGGGAACCGCCCAGGAAATTCCATGAAGGGGAAGCCTAGCCAATCACTTTGTTTTGTAAGGCGTGTCCCCCTTCGGCTAAAGGCGTGTCCCCCTTAGGCTAATATTGACTTATAAAATCTTGGGGGCCTGCGGCCCCCTGCTCTCTATTTTCCTGCACTCCTCGCTGGAACCTTGGATTTGTAAATTCCCTTTTCTTTCCTTTCTTAAAACTGAAATATATATATATATATATATATATATATATATATATATATATATATATATATATATTAAAGCTAGTCTGGTGAATCATAACTGCCGATCAACCACACACCTTCAGTTCCATGTTTATGAGAAAGACACAAGGCTGTAATTGTAAAAGGTCATGCGTTCATAGTTGTAAACACTGCCATTTGACATTCTTGTCTGAAATACCGTTATATAGGACTGCTGTCTCTACAAAGGCAGCCTTTACAGGAAATCATGTTAATTTTTTTGGAATTCTTGATTCTCAGCTGGAGAGAGACACCAGACTCTAAAAGGACTCTAATGTCCCCTTAGTTTTTCTGGGGGTGAGGGAGTGTGTGTGTGTGTGTGTGTGTGTGTGTGTAAACTTGTGGGTGTGTATGAAGGCTAGAGGTTAACCTTGAGTGTCTTCCTCAGGTAAGCCCACCTTGTTTTGGAGACAGGCTCTCCTACGTTCAACAGAGAGCTTGTTCCCAATTAAGCCAGGATGGCTGACCTGCAAGTCCCAAGAAGTTATATGTCTCCACTAACATTCTTTTAAAGAACAATTATCTTTAGTTATGTGTATGTGTTATGTGTAGGT
Organism: Arvicola amphibius; assembly: GCF_903992535.2. Taxonomy (NCBI): domain Eukaryota; kingdom Metazoa; phylum Chordata; class Mammalia; order Rodentia; family Cricetidae; genus Arvicola; species Arvicola amphibius. Next base: position 80,976,965 of record NC_052054.1, read on the forward strand.
AAGAGCAGCTTCCCACAGAGACTGGCAGTGTTGGATCCCTGGAGCTGGAGCTACAGGGAGTTGTGAACAGTCCCATATAGGTGCTGGGACCAACAAGTACTCTTCAGCCATCTCTCCGGACCCCTCTGTCAGTACGCTTTATGTGAGTTCTGGAAATCAAACTCAGACCTTCATGCTTGTGCAGCAAGCAGTTAACTAAGTTATTTCACTAGCAAAAAATTTTCCTGTGTATGTGTGTGTGTGTGTGTGTGTGAGAGAGAGAGAGAGAGAGAGAGAGAGAGAGAGAGAGAGAGAGAGAGAGAGGGGGAGAGGGAGAGGGAGAGAGAGGGAGGGAGGGAGGGAGGGAGACAGAGACAGACAGAGACAGAGAAGACAGACAGCAAATATGAATAGGGGCATCCATGTAGAAATTAGGAGACAATCTTAAGTGTCAGATTTTGCCTTCCAAATTGAGACAATCTCTTTTGTTGCTTCTATAAGGCATGCCAGGCTAGCTGGTCTGTCAGCTTCTTGAGATCCTTCTGTCTATGCCTTCTATCTCTCTTTAGGGGCAGTGAAATTACAAATACTCACACCACATGCCCTGCTTTAATGTAGGTCTGGGGGTTTGAACCCAGGTCCTCACACTTTCATGCCAAATGCAAAAGATTAAGCCGTCTCCCCAACCCTTCCCTCATCTTTCCATGGGCTACGCTTCCACCCTCAGATCTCCTCAAACCCTCCTTCTCCCTCACAATCTACATTCCCTCTCAGGTACCCTCAAAATCTCATCCCTCTGCTGCAGGTAGCTTCCTCCATGAGGGGTGAGGACTTCACTTACTTATGGGTATCAGGTCAAACATTTAGAATGTAGTTAGAGTTATGCTGACTTAGTAAAGTGGCAGCTACAGGCTCTCCTCCAAGATCCATGACTTCACTAGCTCAGGGTAGTTGTCTAGGTTTCCAGTATTAGGCAGGATTTCTCTCAAAAATGCAAAGTTGTGCAGTTAAAGCCAACTGATATATCTACAACACAACTCCAGCACCCAAGGCTCAGGGACCAGTGCCAAAGAGGACAAAGAATAACTATAAGAGCTAGGGAAACAGCTGGAGTTTGCTGTGAGATTGTGTCCCCTAGAAATGTCAGAAGCTACACCCATGAAGTTTCGTCAACATGGCTGCCTAAATATGACCTGAATAAGGACAACACCAACAGACATAAAACATGGACAGGAAAAAGCTCAGGAGGCCTTAACTCTAGACAAGTCACTACTGGCAACAACAGAATACTGAGAATAGACACTATCTATCCTTCCCAGAGAAGAACACACCAATTGGTCATCCAGTGCCCAATGGTCAGCCCTGAAAACACACACATACAAGTAACATTATACAAACTCAACAGATTGTATTTATGTATTTAGGAACACACACCAACAATTAAAGATAGAGAGACATAAATTAAAAAGACAGCAAGTTCTTTTTAAATTAAATTAAATAAAATAAAAAAAAAGAAGTTTTGGAAGAAAGGAGTTTGGAAGGAGGAAAGGGGAAAATTATGTAATTATAATTTCAAGAAATAAAACTAACTTTTACAAACCTCATCCCTTGTACATCTTTCCCGCATTCTCTTCTCCCTCAGGAGCACTTCTCTAAACCTCAGATTGCTACAATGTCTTCTCCCTCAGATTCTCACATCCTCAGACTCCCGCCAAATGTCTTCTCTCAGACCCCCTTTCCCCCGACTCTGGTCCCGCAGAATTATTTCTCCCCAATTACTCCTCAGACTTCTGCAGGCTATGTCCCCTACCTGAGCCTATCACCTCCTTGCTAAATTCCTGATTTCTTCCCTCACAGTGTCTTTTCCCTTTATATCTAGAAGACAGACCTGTGCCCCCCTTCCCCTTCTAAAAGACACTTTGTCCGTAGGGCACCTTCATAGACTAGGGACCATCAGCATGGTCTCTTCCAGCCATTAGATATTTTCCTGAGCCTAGTGTCTTCTGCAGTCCCACGATGGCCAAGCCACTGCTTCAGAGTCACAAGCTATGGTAAAACCATTCCACTTTTACCCCAGGCCAGGCTTGTCCAAAGAGACCTACTTGCAAGAAAAAAAAAAGGGGGGGGAGGATGATGGGAGACAAGGGACATAGGGAGAGAGCTGTGAGAGCTGTAGACACACAAATAAAGAACCAGGACCCATGAGCCCCTGGCAAAGTTTAGGGCACAGTTCCCATTCCTATCTCCCTGATTTCTACAGTCTTTCCCTCTGTCCCCTGCTGTAGACTGACTGTCCAGAATTCGACCACAGCAGTGGCTTGTCCCAGGTGAAATCTTGGAAAGCTCCCTATATCAGGGTACACTGGAGAATAACTGAATCGGCCTTTTGAGTTAATGTCCCCAAACAGCACTTTCAGCTGCCCTCCTGCCAAGCCTGCCCAGATGCTGGAAGTAGGGAAACAGGAATCAACATGCCACCACCCCAGGGACAGCCCTCGGGTTCTATCTGTGGTCAGCTGGTGGACCTTTTGATCTGTGTCTCTCACCACGTCTGTACCTCGGTCTAGAAGTCTCTTTCACTGGGCCATCCATATTCCTTAATGGCCACCTTCTGTGCAGTGGGCAAGGTGTTGGGACCCCACCAGGCCAGGCCCATTTCACAGCCTCTGTGCAAACACACTGGCCACTAGATTCATCACAAGCAGAAGCGGGGGTGACAGAAGATCAAGTAGTGCCTGGGTGTCTGCAACTGTCTGTCTCTGCCCTGGGTTCCGCTCTATAAAATCAGAACCCTGGTGGTGCAGGTCTATAACCCCAGCTACTTTAGAAGCCAATGCACGAGGATAGGAAGCGAAAGGCCATTGGGCTACACTGGGACCCTGCCTCTATCATGGCACAGAACTTGCCTAACATACACAAATCTCCAGGTTCCTTCTTGAGTACCATATACACACATACACAAGGAAATAGCTAAAAGAAGAGGCTAATCAAAGTTACTGAGTCAGGGGGGCTGGAGAGATGGCTCAGTGGTTAAGAGCATTGCCTGCTCTTCCAAAGGTTCTGAGTTCAATTCCCAGCAACCACATGGTGGCTCACAACCATCTGTAATGAGGTCTGGTGCCCTCTCTGGCCTTCAGGCATACATGCAGAGAGAATATTGTATACATAATAAATAAATAAATATTTTTTTAAAAAGTTACTGAGTCAGGATGTGGGAATCAGTATTCCAACCCATGCCTTAGAAATCTAGGGTCTCAGCCGGGCGGTAGTGGCGCACGCCTTTAATCCCAGCACTCGGGAGGCAGAGGCAGGCGGATCTCTGTGAGTTCGAGGCCAGCCTGGTCTACAAGAGCTAGTTCCAGGACAGGCTCTAAAAAAGCTGCAGAGAAACCCTGTCTCAAAAAAACAAAAAAAAAAAAAAAAAGAAATCTAGGGTCTCAGAAAAACGGTTTCTGTTGAATAAATGATAAGAGATCCAGATACTGGACAAAGACAAAGTGACATTACAGATACAGTGAGTGGGTTCACGTGCCTAGGTTCCCACAGTCAAAGCCAGTCAGAGATACTCAAAGAAAGAAACATCACACACAATCAGATCAACACCCAGACACAAACACAGAGGCCCACAAAGAACTGTGGTGGGGTAGGTAGGACAGATACTGGACCCACCTCCCCAGGCACAGACAGGGTGGGTACTGGAGGGGACAGAGAGTCAATCTTCGTAGCATGCAAGAACATATTTGCACTTTCTTAGACAGAAAAGAATCTGTACACACACAGTGCTAATGTGGGAAGCAGAGACGGCAGACCTGGCTGCGAACCCTACCCACTTCCTTCTTGGTCTGTCACTTGAGATGGGGGGGTCTCACTAACTTGCTTAGGTTGGCCTTGAGATGCCTCTGTAGCCCAGAGTGGTTTGGAACATCTGAACATTAGATTCCTCCTCCTGCCTCACTCTCTTCAGCAGCTGGGATTAAAGAACTACACAGCCAAGCCCAGTTTCAGGGGAGGGGACTGAGATTTGAATATTTCTCCACTATTTTACATAGACAGAGCACCGAGAAAAGCAAAACATCTGTACACAGCAGCACGTGGAGCCCTACAGCCCAGCCAATGCTCCACACCTACTTTGTGGGACTTGCCCAGAAGTTACCAAGCACACAGAATAGGGGAGAGAGAAAATTGAATAGTAGGTGGAGTTGGTTGCTCACAGCTATTAATTCCAGTGCTTGGAAGACTCCGGCAGGGGAACGGCTGCAATCTATAAGCCAGTCTAGGTAACAAAACGGCTTCTAGGCCAGTCTTAACTGCAGAGTATGGCTTTTTCTGTGGAAAAACAAAACTGCAATCAACAAGAAATGGAGACAGTACCCAGACAAGAGACAGCAGATAGGACCCCTGTGTGTCCTCATAACAGGTCTGGGGACAGGCTGTGTAGTCTGTGTTTTCCCTAACAGGTATATAGCTCACATGTCCCCCTAACAAGTCTGTAGTCCTTGCTCCCCCACTCCCTTACCCCACTCAGTTTTCAAAGCCTTCCCTGGGGACTCAGTGGTCTATACTCAACCCTGTCACAGCAGTGACTCTATCCCAGGGGAAACTCAAAAAGCCTAGAGCTTCTGGGACAACACACACACAGGGTGGGAAAAAGAGAAGACTGCCTCTGCCTACTCCTTAGCTCCTGAGCTTCTGAAATCATGTCCTCACAAATGGGCCATGTGCCAGCCCCTCTGCCAGGTGAGACAGCAAGTGGGGGAGCGAAAGAGTCAACCTTTCCATCCCCTACTGCCTAACCTGGAGTCCTAACTGTGCCTTTCTGATTTATCTCTCGGGACTTCTGCCAAATCTCCACATCTCTTTCACTGTGTGCATCTTGGATTCTCCTGGCCCCACTTTGTACTTCAAGGACACTGGCTGGGTGCAAGAACACTTCAAGGAGGCACCCATTCAGCTTCTGAGAGGAGACGGATGGGCAAATGGCTCCCGGGTATCTGTCAAGTACTATCCCCTCCCCTGAGCACCTCTCTCCAGTTCCACAAACACTGCAGCCAGCCCTCATAGTGAGATCTGTAATTCCACTTTGGATAACGGAGGAAAAGAGATCACAAATTGATGGAGGAGTGTTTATGTGTTACTTTCATTATTAATAAAGAAAACTGCCTTGGCCCTTTAAGAGAAAATTAGGTAGGTGGAGTAGACAGAACAGAATTGTGGGAACAAGGAAGTAGAGTGGGGGAGACGCTTCAGGCAGTCGCCATAGGAGTCTCCATGCTGCTCCTCTCCGAGATGGACGCAGGTTAAGATCTCTCCTGGTAAGGCACACCTCGTGGTGCTACCCAGATTACTAAATATGGGTTAAAGGAAGATGTGAGAATTAGCCTATAAGAGGCTACAGATAATGGGCCAGGCAGTGTTTTAAAAGAATACAGTTTCCGTGTAATTATTTCGGGTGTAAAGCTAGCCAGCGGCGGGTGGCGGGACGCAGCCCCGCCGCTTCTCACTACAACAAATTCAATCTGGATCATCTAAAGAGTAAGACCCTTTAAAAAAAAAAAAAAAAAAAAGCTACAGAGAAACCCTGTCTCGAAAAACCAAAAAAAAAGAGTAAGACCTTGTCTCAAAAATAGTTAAAAAAAAAAAGTCATAGTGGTGCCACCTATACTAAAGTCCAACCTGCTCTACATATGGTCTACATAGCTAGTTCCAGGCAGCCAGGTCTACACAGAGGGAACCTGCCTTAAAAAAAATTTTTTTTAAAGGGAAAAGAAAAATCAACACCATCGGTAATAGAGCTCTTGCCTAGCATGTAAGAAAATCCTAGGTTAGAACCTCAGTAACCGCCCCCTTTTCTTTGTGCGGTGGCACAAGGAGAAACAAGCTGAGAGTTAAAGTTAATAATCAGAGTCACAAAGTGAGAATCTGGGTTAATAATCAGAGTCACAAAATGAGAATCTGGCTTCCTATTGACCCCAAATGACCCAAGGAAATACTTCCTGAGGAAAGAGTAGTGAGAAGCACTGGGAAAGAGCTGCCAGCGACAGCAAAGCCATAGTGGAGGACTGTGCTCACGCACCTCGATTTGGACGGTCAGATTCAAAAGCCACAAACTCGCAGATAGACACAAACCCACCCAGAAGCGCACGTAGAGCCCTGGGCGCAAAGGACAGCGAGGGTTCGGGAAAGCATTGGCACGGACGCAGGCCCAGGATCCCCGCCAAACCAAACCGCTCTCGGCCACAGTGGCCCGGAGGCCGAGATGCCAGCAGCCCGGTGCCCGAGATGCGGGCAGCCCGGATGGAGATCTGAGCGCCCGGGGCAGGACAGGACCGCCCGGAGGGGCAGGGAGGGAAGGTGCGGAGGGTCCACACAGAGGCCAGGTCAAGACGCTGCACGCTCACCATTTCAGGTTCCTGGACCCCCGCGTCCTTGCAGTGGAGCTCCCGCAGCAGGGAGTAGCGAGTCACTAGCGACAGAACCAGGCAGAGAGTTCCGGGTACCTAAGACCAAGAAGCAGCTCAGGACAGAGGCCAAGAAGGGTTGGAAGGGGAGGGTGTCGGCAGGGGGCAGGGAAGGTAGTGTTGGTAAGAGAATCTTAGTTCTGAACGAAGCCCGCCCCCCCTACTCGGTCAGGGAATCTGATTGGAAACTCTTATAACAGTGCTTTGGATTGGACAGGGCTTTGGGCCCTCACCTCCTGAGTGACAGGAGGAGGGGCGGGGTGCGGGTGCAGTTGGTCACAAAAGCCAGAAGAGGTCTAGCCCTCTAGAAAGACTGACTAGATCTCCCTAACTGGCCCGGATTAATTGAATATTAGAGTTAAACCTTCTACATAAAGTTATATCAGCTAATGATTGATATACAAATGTTTCTTATTCGTAAGTGGAAATGATACCAGCCTTCACAAAAACCAGACGCAGGCTGAAGTATTTTAGGTTGATGTGTAAAGACTCCGAGATTTTTTTTTTTTCTTTTCTACTGGACATTTGCACTGCCATATTCAAGTTAGAAGCAGGAATCCTTTTATTTTCTAGTAGCTGGTGCTGTCAAATGGGAAACGCTTTGAAAAAAAAAAAAAAAAAAGCCTTCCGGTGGCGGGACAGATGCTTGTGATGGCTAACGTTAGTTTTGTTGATGGCCTGCTTTCTGTTTAAAATTTTAACTACAAAGCAGAATTGGAGATCTAAACGTTAGGGGTTGTTTTGTAATTGCCTGGTCTTGTGCAACTTTAACAAAACTGATGTTTGTGCAAGACGGTCCCAAAGTGATCTGCTGTTTCTGCTTCTGTAAATAAGAGCATGTTTTGCTGGGGATAAGCAGGACACCTGAAAGATAACTGGTTACAAAAAAAGAATATAACTTTATGGTTTTAGCCTTTATGAACCCCCCGACTAATGTGAATCTCTGCTACATTTGGGTCCTGGGGAAAGCCTTGGCAACAGTCTCTGCATAAAAGCCTCATCTTTGTTAAAATATGTTCATGGTCAGACTGGTGAATCTCTGAATAACCGCAGACCCATAGCAGGCTCAGCAATCAGTACCGTGTTGTGCTATAGCTAAGGATGGAATTAGATTCTCGGCAGTTCATAACTTCCGATAACTCCAACTCCAAGGGCTCCAACGCCCCCTTCCGGCTTCCGGGGGCACTGCACATATGCTTATACTGATACCGGAGAAACGTCGATAAAATTGATACTATAAAGGATTTACTAATAAGCTTGCTTGAGGAACATTAAGTTACACAAAGTTGAATTCAGGTAAAGGAACGCTGTCTCCAATATTACTGGAGATAAGTTGTGTGCTAAACAGGCTTGTTAGAAATTGTGAGAAAGTTTTGTACAACTGATGTTTAGAGTTGCTGAGAAGAGTTATGTTGTTGTTCATTCCCTGAGACTGACCTCCAGTCTGGCTTTATTCCTATAACAAAAAGATTCAATCTTGACTTTCAGCTAGCTCTGAGGCTCAATCTACTCGCGCATCCCCATGTCAAAGAACATGCCTCTAAAGGGCAGCTTGAGGTAAGGGGCCCAGTCACCATTAAATCGTGGTCTGTCGTTAAGTTCCCTGCTCTTACCAGGAAAAGCATAATTCTGCCAGCTACGCATGATATTGGAAAAGAAAAACACTGGTGTACTTAGAAATAATTCTGGCAATAACTTCGCTGTATTAATCCCCCATATGCCCAAGTGGCCAGATTTATAGTCTCCAGTCTCTTGTCTAAATTGTTCAGTGTTACCTGGGGGCAAGACCTGAAAGAGATTCAAGGACAACAGCATTTGTAGAATTCCTAAGCCCAAAGTGTATACAAGTTAACAAAATCTTCTATTCCCACCCAGCTACTCTGTACATTAGCCAGAGCTGAACTACACCTATCATTAAAGAGTTTTTACCCCTTTATTTCTCCTGAGTGTATGGAGTGAATTCTCACTGCACTGGGGGGGGGGGGGGGGCAAATTTCTGCATAGACAATAAAAATAGACAATATTTATTATTTAAATAATAGAAACAACTCATGCCTGTAATTCTTTCCTAGAGAAGATTGGAAGCTAACCTGGACTTTGACTATTCAGCGATCAACAGAGGTTAGTTACATGGCAAGACTTTACCTAAAACACCACAAACAAACAAACACAGCAAAAACAAAAACCCAAACTGTAAATGGAGACTACATTTTTGTTCTCAGCTGCCCATACCCAAATAATCACACCGAAACTATATTAATTACAACACTGATTAGCCAGTGGCTTCAGTGTATTCCTAGCTAGCTTTTACATCTTAAATTAACCCATTTATGTTAATCTGTGTATCACCACGATACATGGTTTACCAGTCAGGTTCTAGTATCCTTCTCCTTTGGCAGCTACATGGTGTCTCCCTGACTATGCCTTCTTTTTCCCTGCATTCAATTTAGTTTTTCTGCCTAGCTTTATTCTGCCCTGCCATAGGCCAAAGCAGCTTCTTTATTAACCAATGGATAAAAAATATTCACAGCATGCAGAGGGGAATCCCACATCACCAAACTAGAAAACTTGTAAGTGCCCTCTGATACACAATTATAATTAGTTTCATCTAATTACCCAAGTGACAGAGGAGTGTCTATGTGTTAATTTCATTGGTTAATAAAGAAAACTGCCTCGGCCCTTTAATAGGACAGAAAATTAGGTAAGCGGAGTAAACAGAATAGAATGCTGGGTAGAAGGCAGTGAGGCAGATGCTTCAGGCAGTTGCGATAGGCACTCGCCATGCTTCTCATCTTCAAGACAGACGCAAGTTAAGATCTCTCCTGATAAGCGACCACCTCATGGTGCTACATAGATTACTAAATATGGGTTAAAGGAAGATGTGATAATTAACCAATTAGAGGCTGAAACTAATGGGCCAGGCAGTGATTAAAATAATACAGTTTCCATGTAATTATTTTGGGTAAAGCTAGCCGGGTGGCGGGACACAGCCCGCCGTTCTGTCAACACCCAAGAATAAGGAAGGGGAGGGGGATCACTTGCGCCCAGAAGTCAGAAGCCAGTTTGATAACACAAGGAGATTCTGTCTCAAAAGACAAACAGCTGGGCATAATGGCACACATCTTTAATCCCAGCACTCTGGAGGCAGAGGCAGATGGATCTCTGTGTGTTTGAGATTAGCCTCATCTACAGAGTCCATTTCAGAACAGCTAGCACCTCACAATGAGAGACCCTGTCTCAAACAACAAACAGTATAACCCATGAGTCACTTGTATGGAATCCAAATGCACCTCCTGGCCACAGTTGTTGCTATGGCTGTTTTCTTCCTTCTTTTCACTTTGCAAAAATAATATATGTGTATGTGTGTCTCCTGGGAGTATGCATGCATGTGCACACTATGCATTTGTATGTGTGTGCCTCCTGGGAGTATGCATGCATGTACATACTATGCATATGTATATGTGTGTCTCCTGGGAGTATGTATGCATGTACATACTATGCATATGCATATGTGTCTCCCCCTGGGAGTATGCATGCATGTACACACTATGCATATGTGTATGTGTGTCTCCCTGGGAGTATGCATGCATGTGCACACTGTGCATACAAAAGTCTGTGGAGGCCAGAAGAGGGCATCCAAGGGCATCCTTAAAACTCAGGCATACGGGTTTGGGTGCTGATTTGGGTGTGGATATGAGGATCCAGACTCCAAACCTCTGCAGGAGCAGCAAGCTTTTTTTTTTTTTTTTAACTACCTAAGTTTCCCAGGTTGACAGCATTGATATGAACCAAGTTTTCATTCTCATCTCTTCATGGGTTTGATTCTCTGCTTGGACACCTGCGGGGACCTCCTCAAGGGTGGAAACTGTAGAGCAGGAACTTGAAGCAGGAATCATGGAGAAATGATGCTGGCTTGTTGTTCAGCTTATAGTCAACTACCTTTCTTATACAGTCCAGAGGCCTATCTGCATAAGGATGGTACTGCCCACTGTGGGCTGGGCACTCCTATGTCAATTATAAATTTTAAAAAGCACCCCCGCAGACTAATTTGCTAGAAGCATTTGTAGCAGAATTGAAATTGTTCCTCTTCTCAGGTGTGTGAACCACCAGTCCAGATTAGCCATCACATATCCTATATTCACATACACACAAGATAAATAAAATGAACGAAAAGAAGAGAAATTGATCAGTCCAATATAAACCAGAAAGAGAAAGCTATTTCTACATGTACAGAGAGCCAGAGAAATGTTATCACCTTTTTGGACTATTGAATACTCTTACCCTGAAGACTCAGTGCCATGTTAAGAGGACCTAGAGGTGATGTTTGATTCACAAATCATTGGTCATAGCAGACCTAGTGAATGGTTTCTGCTAAAGGTATGTAAATTCTATGTTTTTATTTTATTTTGTTTTATTGGCACAGTTTCTCACTATGGAATTCAGAATAGGACCAGACCGACCTCCAACTTTTGGTCATCCTCCTAACTCAGCTTCTTAAAAGTTGGGTTGAGAGGATTGGCTGTTACTCCTGGCTTGAACTGTGAATTCTTGTGTAAATAGTGAAACGCGTGCCTACTGAGTGGAAAATGGCCTGAGCTCAGAGTCGAGAGAACATTTTTTGCTTAGCTGCAAATCTATGGACAGCTGGGACAGGTTTGAGCCAACCTTACCAGCCAGGCTGAGCTAAAGGTTTCTGCTGCACTCTTTCCCTGTGGATGCTGTTCCTGTCATTCTATTCTATTGCCAATCAGGACATCTGGACAATGTTGTCCAATTACAAACGCCAGGAAACGGCCCGAGGCGACTTATCCTGGTCGCCAAATTGTGGGCTCTGCCCTGAGGGTCGTGGGGAGTGAGCCAGTCACACTATTAACTGCTGCCTGGAGCTGTGAAAAGTTTGAGAGCATGGAAGCTGACCATGGTGAATGAGGGGTTGCAGACCCCCAGAGACACACACAGGAAGGAGCCAGAGGCTGAGCCGCTGGAGTCTGACATTGTAGATCTTCCTCATGGCTGGGAAGGGACTGGGTCAGCAACCTGATGGGATATCCAGGCCAGCAGCCACACCCCTGCGAGCCACATCTGCACAGACCTCTCAGCAAGGCTCTGCCCTAAGCATCCCAGTAGGTGACATCTCTGTTCAGTGTATGTGTATGAGCACAGATCTTACATTTGAAAGGACGGCTGGAATGGTGTTGTAGCTTAGTTGCTAATTTCCTACCAGGTTCCATTGCCTGTGAGTTGTAAGGCATGTCTGTTGGCCCCTAGTTTCTCGGGGTTCTCTAGCACAATTTCTGTACTTTCCACTTCTCATTTAGGTTTAGGATCCACTCTGAGTTAGTTTTGTGAACGTTATAAAGTCTTGTGTGAGTGGATGCCTGTGTATTCTAGTAATATTTGTTGAGAAGACCTTAGTTTGTCAGAAGACTGAGTCTCCTCCAGCTTTTGTCAAAAGTCAATGAGTTGTTGACTGAGGTTTCTGTCCCACCAGGTCCCACAGCCATTTAGTCCCAAATAAACACATAGAGGTCTACATTAATCATAAATTAGTTGGCCTGGTAACTCTGGCTTCTTATTAATTCTTACATCTTACATTGACCCATTATTCTTGTCTGTGTTACCCACATGACTTGGTACCTTTCATCAGCGAGGCATTCTCATCTTGCTTCCTCTCTGGATGCGTGATGACTGCAGACTGAATCTTTCCTCTTCCCAGAATTCTCCTGTTCTCATTGCCCCACCTCTACTTCCTGCCTGGTCACCCCACCTATACTTTCTGCCTGGCTACTGGCCAATTAGCATTTTATTAAACAAGTACAAGAAACAAATCTTTACATGGTAAAATCATTGTCCCACAGCAATTAACTACATATTTGGTGTTTTGTTTGTTTGTTTGTTTGTTTGTTTGTTTTTGAGACAGGCTTTCTCTGTAGCTTTGGCCAGGCTAGCCTCAAACTCAAGGAGAGCCACCTGACTCCACCTCCCGAGTGCTGGGATTAAAGGCTTGTATCACCACTGCCCAGCTGAAATACAAGGTTGTTCAAGTACTTTTTTGTTTTTTGTTTTTTTGATAGATGACTGACTGCTGTAGCTCCCTCTCCCTCAAATTTGCCCACCCCTCACTGCAGCCCTTAGATCTTCAGATGGAGCTGACAATACCTGATGTGACCTTGCAACTCTCACAAAAAGTTGAGTTCTTGCCTTCCACCTTGCAGCTGCAGGCAAGCCCAATTCCCCGATCCCTAGACCCAAAGCAGTTTTGAATTATAAGTTGGCCTTTATCTACTGCATTCTTCCTTGACTCCTGGAACATAGGTTAGATCACATAATGTGGAATTTACTCACTCTTTTTAACAACTGTAAGGGAGAACCTCTCTTTGCTTTTAGAGTTGAAGGCTTTTCTCCCCTTCAGGACCCCATCAAACTGCAGGTAATGTGATGCTATAACATACACAGTAAAGCGCTCATGTGAAAAACAGTGTGTCTCAACTTCCTTTGTCTTACACCTGTAATAGCTTTTGTCTAACATTTTTGGGGTTTTGGTTCTATTTTAATTCAGTATGTTCTTAGAGCACAGTTTTATATACTAATCTTTTATATTTATGACTCAGGTGGTTTATATAGTTGAACTTTAAATGTCTTTAAAGATGTTTTCCCTCTTATTGAAAATAGGTTATTTTCTCATACAATATATTATTATTACAGTTTCTCCTTCTGCTACTTCTCCCAGTTCACCTCTTCCTCCCCTCTCCTGCAGGACCACTCACTTTCTGTCTCTCACTAGAAAAGAACAAGCTTCTAGGAGATAACCAAACATGACAAAATAGAATATAGTAAGATAAAACAGCAACTATCACTTCAAGAGTGATGGAGGCAGTCCCAAGTGCAAGCACAAGAATCAGCAACCAACTCATTCACACCCTCAGGAGTCCCATAAAAATATGAAGTTGAAAGTTACAATACATATGCAGAGGACAGGGTGCAGACCCTTGTAGGCCCTGTGCTTGCTGCTTCAGTTTCAGTAAACTCATATGAGTGCTGCTCAGTTGATCCAAAGGGTCTTGTTCTCCTGGTGTCCTCCATCCCCTCTGGCTCTCATGCCCTTTTGATCTCCTCTCCCAAGGAGTACCCTGAGCTGTGAGGGGAGGGATTTGATGGAGTCATCCAATTTTGATCTGTGTGTTCCAAGGACTCTCACTCCCCATAATGTCTGGCTCTGGGTTTCTGCATCTGTTCCTGTCTGCTGCAGGAGCAAGCTTCTCTAGTGATGATAGAATAAGGGGCTGATCTATGAGTACAGCAGAATGTCATTAGGATTCATTTTGTTGATTCTTTGTTTTTTAGATCAATAGTCTTTGGTTTTTCCCTAGGTCTCTGGGCTATCTAATCTCTGGTTCTTGGTCACTCAAGCAATGTTGGGGGTGGGTTCCTTCTTGTGGAGTGGGTCTTAAGTCAAATTACACATTGTTTGACTACTCACACAAGTTCTATGCCATCATTGCCATAGAGTATCTTTCAGGCAGGACAGATTGTAAGTGGAAGTTTTTGTGTGGGGGGTTGATGTTTACATTTCTCTTTTGGAAGCCTGAAGAGTACCTTCAGTACACTGGAGAGACTAAAACCTTGTGGCGAAGGCTCTATGTAGGCAACAGCTTGATTTCTCCATGTTTAATGAGTGGTGTGGGTGTTGTCCCATCTTAGCAACAGCCTGTAGTTTGGGGAATTCCATAGGACACTCTTGACCAACAACTCAACTGAATGCAACCCATCCAAGAGATTGCCAGTTGGGACTCTATATCCTCCATTATTAGAACAGCTCATTATAAGATTATAGGAAGATCACCTTCATATACTTTAGGGTTTCCACTGCACTGGGTCCCCATACAATCCTTCAAATGCTCCTTAATTCCAGCTGCCTCTGCCCGCATTTCCTCCCTCAACTCTATCTCTCCTTCCCATTCCCACCTCATCCTCCCATGAATAAGGTAGTCCCACACTAGCTCAGAGTTGAGTATAAAAAGGTTTTTTTTAATGTAGGGAGACAGACTCACAGATCACAGTCCTCTGCATAAGCAGGGAACAGGAACCGAATTCAGCAGCCAAGAGAGAGTGAGCAAGAAAGCACACGTGTTTTTGGTATCCAAAGCCATGCCTAACCTGGTCCAGCATCTTAAAGGTCATTGACTGAAGGAACTTCCCCAGCACTTTACCTTTAGAAGCTTTTCAGTTTCATGAAGTTCCATTTATTAATCATTGATCTTAATGCCTGCACTGTTGACTTTCTGTTCAGGAAGTCTTCTCAACTTTCTCTTCTGTCAGGTTTAGTATATCTGGTTTTATGTTGAGGTCTTTAATCCATTTGCACTTGATTTTGGGGCAGGGTGATGAGTATGAATCTAATTACATTCTTCTATGTGTGGACATTCAGATTAACCAGCACAATTTGTTGAAGATACTTTTCTTTTTCCAGTATATATTTTGACTTCTTTATCCAAAATCAAGTGTCTATGTATGTAGAATTATGTCTGGGTCTTCCATTAGATAGCATTGGTCAGTTTTTTATGCTAACATCATGCTTTTTTATCTATACCTCTGTTGTACAACGTGAAATCAGGCATGGTGATACCTATAGCAGTTCATTTATTATACAGGATTGAATTAGCTATCCCAGGGCTTTGTTTTTTCCATATGAAGGTGAGAATTGTCCTTTCAAGGTCTGTGAAGAATTGTGTTGGAATTTTGATGGAGATTGCATTAATCTGTAGATTGCTTTTGGTAGGTTGGCCATTTTTTTTTACCATGCAAATCCTACCTATTTTTGAGCATGGAAAATATTTCTATCTTCTGATATTTTCTTCGATTTCTTTCTTCAAAGACTTTTGTCATAGAAGTTTTTCACTTGCTTGCTTAGAGTTACTCCAAGATATTTTGTATTATCTGAGGCTATTATAAAAGTTATTGTTTCAGTCCTCTTGTCATTTGTACATAGGAGGACTTCTGTGTTTTGTGAATTAATTTTGTATCCAGCTGCTTTGCTGAAAGTATTTATCAACTGTAGGAGTTTACCAGTGGAATTTTTAGGGTCACCTATGTATGTTATCAAATCATGTACAAATAAACATCCTTTGGCTTCTTCCTTTCCAAATTGTATTCCCTTGATCTTTTTCAGTTTTCATAGTGCTCTAGCTAAGGCTTCAAGTACTACTTTGAATATGTATGGAGAGAGTGCTTGCTCCTAATTTTAGGGAAATTGCTTTGAGTTTCTCACCATTTAATTTGATGTGGGTTATAAGCTTGCTGGGAACTACCTGCCTTAGTTTGGGTTTCTACTGCTGTGAAGACACCATGGCCATGGCAGTTCTCATAAAGGAAAACATTTCATTGGGGCTGGTGTGCAGTTTCAGAAGTTTTGTTCATAATAATCATGGTGGAACATGGCCTTGGGTAGGCAGGCATTGGCCTGGAGAAGGAGCTAATACCCGCAGGCACCAGAAGTTACTGAGACACACTTCTGACAACAATGCATACCTGTTCCAACAATGCCACATCTCCTAATAGTACCATTCCCTATGAGCTTATGGAGGCCAATTACTTTCAAACTACCACATTCCACTCCCTGGCCTCCATAGGCTCATAACAATATCATAATGCAAAATGCATGCAGTCTAACTTCAAAGTCCCCATAGTCTATCACAGTCTCAACAATGTTTAAAAATCCAAAGTTCACAGTCTTTTTTTGAGATTCATACAATCACTTAACTGTAATCCCCGTAAAACCAAAATTAAAAAAAAAAAAACCAGATCACATAATTCCTGTTGGGAATCTCAGCCCCGGTCTCACTCCTCCCATTCCGGACCCTGCCCCTCAGAAAGTCCAGCAAGGGTCAGCGCCTCCCTGAAGCTGCTCAAGACCACATGCTACAGGGTATTTAAGACCTGGTAGCCAGACCTGCCACATGACTTTTCTTCTGTCTTTCCTCACAAGTCACCTGAGAGTTGCTTTGCTTTGTTTAAACCTGGCCTTGTTAATTTGGCTGGATTTGGATATTGCATCATTGGAGGAACCCCCAAACTGCGGATTTTCAAAATACTTCTCACTTCAAACATATAATGGCATAGGATATAAATTACTATTCTAAAACACAGGAGAAGGAAGGGAGCATAGTGAAGAAATACTGGACCAAAACAAGACTGAAAACCAGCTGGACAAACTACAAACTCTGCATTTCCATGTCTGATGTCAAAGCTCTTTCAATCTCCAACCCTTTTCAAGCTCTGTTGACAGTGACATACTTTTTTCTCTTGCGGTGATGCCACTTCCTGTTAGCAGGAAAGTATCCCATGGTTTTAGCATCTCCAACATCTTGGGATCTCGAAGGTGTTTGGTTGGAAGCATAACCCCAGCCAGTGACACCTTTATACCCAAAGAGTCTGGAATGTTTGGGTTAAGGCTCCACCCCAGCCCCTGGCAACCATGTATCCAAGGAGTATGGAACGTTTGGGTAGAAAGTTCCACTCCAAGCCCCCTCCCCTAGGAGTGCCACAGTCCAGACTGCACCTCCAAGAAAGCCCACCAGTGACCCCTCCCCCTAGAGGGTCAAGACCACTCCCACAGGCTATTTAACCCTCCCCCCAAGAGAATAAATATGTGGTCTTCCTTGTTCTCCTTTCCTTTCTCAGTGATTTCTGGTCTTTCCTCTCTGGGGGCTGGAAGGTCACCCGGGAGCACTGGCACCCCTTAAACCTGGGCTTTTTCTAATTTGGTTTGATTTAGTCTGATTTGGATTATTGTGTCAGCAGAGAGGCTTATTGGGCCATAAAAAACTTACATCTGAAGGTTCCATCGAGGGGGCTGTTTTTCCCACTGGCCTAGGGCCACGTGTTAGAAAACACCCTGCCCCTCACCTGCTCTCTGCCAGGTTAAGATCGACTTCGTCTGGGTGAGTTCGCCTTTTCCAAGTCACTGACATTAGGGCCCAGAGCCCATACATTTGTGGGGCTGTCTGTTGAAATCACGGGCGTGCCAGGCACCCAAACTGAGTTCTTGCCCTTGTGGGACTCCTTCAAATAGGAGACATCCTATCAAGAAACTCCCACACCCTTCTGTTTTTTGACTCAAGACGCTTATCACGGTGAATGCATTGTGCTAAGGCTTTGAGTCCTGAGTCTCAGCATATACTTGTAAGATGGGTGCCTGCAATTCGAACCTGGATCCTCAAAATGCCCTTGGGCTGCTTTTTACAAAAGAAAAAAAAATCTTTTTAAATTGGGGCTTTCTGACACCTTATATCCTTTAATGCCTAATGTAAAACAAACAAGCCTCCATATGCCCATGGTTTCTGGATGCTATCCTCCCTCTCCTCCTCCCTGCTCCCCCTTCCCCTCCTATACCCCCTCCTACTTCTCTCACCGTTTTCTCTCTAAAATGGATCCATTTCCTTTGTTCTTCCACTGTAAAACTGAATAGATGTTCTGGCCTTAGGTTGCTGTTCTCCCTTACAGCATGTGATAAGCTGGTCCTTCATGGGACCACCTGTGTGCTTCCCTGGCTTCTGCCACCTACACCAGGATTTTTATGTTGGTCAGCTAACACGGGTTCCTTAAAAAGTTTTATTTGTCTATCTGTCAAAATAATGTGGCCACACTATGCTTCTTTTATGTATATGTGTGTTTGGGTGTTTATTTCTATAGCATGGTTGTTTTATTTCTCTGTGTGCATGTGTGCATGTTTTAAAATCTGTAAAACTTGTAACTCCAAATTACAACAGCTCTAAAAAATACTAACACACGAGTAGCCACCATTTTGATCTCAGCTCCATTTTCAATAAGAGTACCCACATGTGCTAGACCTACAAGGAGACATTCCATCTATAATATTCTTTGACTTATTAAAGTATTCCTTTTAATCTTCTTAAGTTTACTAGCATTGGTTAGCTGTAACTAATTGGGTAAAGTATATGTCTAAATTTAACTTATAGGTCTAATTTAAATATAACTAATAGGAAATGGTACCCTAACTCTCAAGTTCCTTTACAGATCTTAGAGTATGGCATTTAGCAAAAGAGTTTCTAACACAGAGACATGCCAGCTCCTGCAGCATCCTATAACTCCTCCAAGAAGATACATGGTTACAAAAGATCTTCTACCTGAAGGCTTGCCTGTTGAGTATGGCAAAGCCACCCACACAGCAAAAAGCAGCCTTCTACCTCATCAGCTTCCTGGATGTTACAATAGCATATCTGTCATCTCATCCTGACAAGACAGGTAGACAAAATCCTCCCTCCACAAGAAAATCTGTGGGCCTTCTGGACTCAGCAGCTAAAGGTAAGTCTTGCTTCTAAGACTGGTGTTTACCAAAGACTACTACAGAAAGACTTGAGATTGCCTGTGTAGTTAACATAGCTATGTCATTTCTGCTCATTTATTACTCTTAGATCCGTCTAATGGCATTTAATGACTTAAGGTACTGGTAACTCATTATTTCATTTGTTAAGTTTCCTGCTAAAAATGCAAACAGGTGTGTCTCTTTCACAGGCTTCATAGTCCAAAATTAACAGGTTTCAGGTGTATCTTCAATGATCCAGAGTTTCCAATTTCCTTTAATTGTCTTCTAAAATGTTCATGCCTTTTAACATAAAGCCATAGCCTTTTGCTATGCCACCAAAGTATAAATCTGTTCCAGTTGTCTTACAGATACCTACAGGTTCCTGGAAAAAGTTCTGCTGCTTTTATCAAAAATCAGGTCTGGTAAAAACTAACAGTCTCTAGAGCCTATTTTAACCGCACCCAATTTTCAAGCATATTTTACAGGTCACTCCTGCTGTTTGGGCCAACACCATCATACAGAGGGTCTTCTAGACAACGCCAATACCTGCACCAGCTTCTGAAACTTCATTCTCCTGACTCGAGTGGACACCTGTTTAGCAACTAAAATCTGGCTTTAAAGGGAATATCTTCTCTCTTGTCTCGCTTATTCACCCATGCCTCTCCTATACAACCAGGGCAGTTCTCTGTCCCATTCTTTCTGGCAGTTAATGACCCTTCCCATGGCTAGCCCCATTCATATAGCCAATAATATCAATCTATTTTTCACCTGCCTTCTCATCTCCCTCCAGGAACAAATACCTTGAGGTCTCCAGGATGGCAGTAAACGGGATCCCTCTCTAGCCACACCTCCTGCTGAGTGTGAGCCTGCCAACTCCCAACTCTCCCCTCTCCCACGTTGCCCCATGCCTGCAGGAATTAGCTAGACTTGAGCCCACACCCCTATACCCAAACCATGATTGAACATATCTGCATGGGAGAGTTCACTCATTGGAAACTGAATACTTAGTAGTTCATGCTATCATTCCTAAACTGTACACCCACCAGTGTCTGTCTTCATTCACATGGGAGGAATTAATGTATGATGGAAAATCACACAGAAAGTCACTCACTATGTTCCGTCACGCCCTTCTTTGTAATGGATAACCCTTCAGCTCACTGCCTTAAACTTCAGTCTACTGTCCAGTCTGTTTCCCCAACTCCAGTGTTTCTACTCTTCTGGTCTGAAGGGAAAAGTCGCACTCCACACATAAATCCTTTTACTGTTACTGCAATGGACAACCCCACTATATGACTCGTAATTTTAGAACTATGGCACAACATACTTGTAATCCAAGAATTTATGGTTGTTAGCCAGATAACAAGGCCAATGCCCTGTGGGGTTACAGACAGGATTCAAGTCCACCTCAATCAGTATAGGAGACATTGATTCAAAACTGCTTTTCTAAAAGCTGAAGTTGCAGTTGTTTTAGAATTATTATACTTTCATGACACACAAGGTTGTGACCCTGTAATGGTTGGCAGCATGTTGGAGGTCTTCAATGGAGAGGTGGGTCTTTTGGCTGGTATAAATCATGGTTGTCTCATGTGTTAAATGTACCTTAATGGCTGATTAATCCTGGTGAACAAACATTTGCACCTATCATACTAATCTCTAACAGGCATGGTTAGTATACTACTTATCTTTGAGTATTTGGAATGCAGTCCTCCCTTACCTAAATTCTACTTTGTGTGACTTAATGTCTCCCCAAAATTGGTAAATCCTAATACCATTTATTCTATTATCAATTCTACCTTTCTACATCAGAGTTTAGCGGTGGAGTGCTACTCTACATAGGAGATACCTTTTACAAGCTGCCCAAAATTAACTACAGATGGATCCTAAACCTAAACGTGCAGAACTTCTGAAGATGCTAGAGAGACCAGTACTCTCTGAGTTTGTCAAATTTGGTGATGTCTCTCCACATGTGACAATATAAGCACTACAGGCACCACCATTTGCGGCTCCCAACACTCTGCTCTATGAAGACGCAGCCTGGGCAGTGAAGTTATTCAGAGGCTGTCAGCCCAGCCCAGAGAGTTGCAAAGACCACTTAGGACTACTTAGGATAAGGCAGGATTAGGCAGGAACACACTAAACTCTGTATCTGTCCACTGGCTCCCACCACACAAGTCATGAGGGCCCAGCAGGCCCCTCACTTTGCAAGCCCAGCTATGCACATGGGGCAGAAGCCCCTTACTTATCAAGGCTGGCCACTCCACCCCACCCGGGGACATTGGTCCCTTCCTTGCCTTGGCCCACCACTCCTCCCATCTGTGGAGAGCAACACCTCACTCACCATGGTGCAGCTGACATGCTCTCTACCCACATGATGGTCATAACTTCTAGCAAATGTGTGATTGCCAAATCAGTCTTTTCCGAACTCAAAGCTGTTGCCAATTGAAAATCTGAATAGGTATCACTGATGTTGTGTACATATTATAGTTTTTCAAATTCCACAAAATGGAACACATCCATCTGCCAGATTTCATTCCTTTGAGTACCCTTTAGGTTACTTCCTGAAGGTAGTGGTGTTTAATTGTGTAAAGAAAAAGTTGGTCCTTTCCTTATGATTTCCTTGGCTTATTGCCACGTGATGGAAAAGTTTTTTTTTAACCTTTGCTATTGACATGATGTTTTTTATATAAAATTCTGAGGCTTTCAATGTATTTCCAATCAATAATAGATTTATTTCTGCATTACCTTGTGCTAGAGAACCTGGCAGACCTGTAGAAGATCATGTGTGTTACATATATGGAATGGTTCCTATTCCTGATTATTTCTTGTAAATGGATAAACAATAAAGTCAATTCTGTACCATATGGTATAAATTCAGTGGCTACATTATGTGGAACAACTCTTCATACTGCAAATCAGTAGCTCTGTTGAGAGGTTTTGTAAATTCTACTAATCACATGAGAATAACTATAATTCTGACTTCTGGAAAGAATCATAAGGTTTGGTTCACTTTATTTAAATTTTATGATTTTTAACCTGCCTTTCCTGATTTATTTGCATCAATATAGAATGTATTGGTGTGTCCCTTACAATGTGAGGAAGGATGCTGTTAGTTCTCTTTATAGATTGAATTCTCTTGCTTTTCAGATATTTTTTGTTAAATCTCTCCCCCAAAATAACTATAAGCTCTATTCCAGGTTTCACTTTATGCCCATAAGTTGTCAATTTCATCCTTATTAAAAGGTACTATAATTTCTGCTAGGTCTATTCCTGTTAATTGACATATTCTCAATTTTCCTTTTATAATTAACTCAGAGACATTTTCCACATAAGTTTTTAATTTTTTACTTTGTTTTTGTGTTAAAAAGATCCATTCTCAGATCCTATTATCCCTCTGCCTTAAAATTCCTGTAAGGAAATGTTGGGAGGGTAATATGACCAGAATGCAGTTTAAGCCTCAGAGTCACATGATCCCCATATGTGTTCTCTGAGTTTTCTTCCACAAAAGCTACTTCTCTTTCAGCTTCAGTTGATAATTCTCTTGGACTATTTAAGTCCTCGTCACCATCTAAGATTTTGAATAAATTATTCAGTTCATTGTTTTCTGTTCCAATAGTGGCCCTTAAATAGAATATGTCTCCTAGCAATCTTTGAAAATCATTAAGAGTCAGCAATTGATCTCTTCTAATTTATCTTTTAGGATCTAATTTTCTGTAGTTCTATTTTATATCTTTTCCATAGTAGATTTGGTTCAATGTAGTCTACCTGCCACTGGTGCCTTACCTGGGGCTACATGTTTGTCTCTGCTGTTGGCTGGTTTGGCAGCAGTATTCAGGTCAGCTGTGGTGAATGGAAGTTCATGTTTTGGGGCTCACACAAATCATGACACAATCTCTGCAACCATGGGCGCATTGGGCAATGACATAAATGTCTGAAAAAAGAGGCTGACTATGTACAGAAAGAGTCATCCTATCTATTTGATTATTGAACTCCTCCTAAACTGATGTTACCTTTTGGTGAACATTTACATTGGGATACAAGTATCTTCATACTTTTTGCCCATTTGGAGAGATATATTCATATACTTCTTTACCAGATGTCTTTCTCACCAAATTTAAAATCATGATCTTTTCAAGTTCCTGATAATGCAACCAATTCATTAGCTACAGCTGGTTAATCAGTGAGTAATTGTACATTTGGCCATTTCTCCTTCAAAACAAACTGTATGACCATGTGTAATGCCCAAATTTCTGCCCGCTGTGAAGATTTCCCTTCAACAGTATGAAGTTGAATCCTTATTAGTCTTTTTTTTTTATTTTAAACAAACTATTTTATGTGCATTGGTGCGAAGGTGTCAGATTCCCTGGAACTGGAATTACAGACAGGTGTAAGCTGCCATGTGGGTGCTGGGAATTGAACCCGGGTCCATCTGGAAGAGCAGTCAGTGCTCTTAATCACTGAGCCATCTTTCCAGCCCCTCCTTATTAGTCTTAATCAATGAAACCCAGAGTCATATAGCCAGGGTGAAAGCTGAAAGAGCAGAGAATCAAAGCAGCCAGTTATCAGAGACTTCTTACCTCTATGAAATCTCAGACTGTAGAAGGAACGGCGGGACTGCGTCCCGCCACCCGGCCACCGGCTAGCTTTACACCCGAAATAATTACACGGAAACTGTATTCTTTTAAAACACTGCCTGGCCCATAGTTTCAGCCTCTTATTGGCTAATTCTCACATCTTCCTTTAACCCATATTTAGTAATCTGGGTAGCACCACGAGGTGTGGCTTACCAGGAGAGATCTTAAAGGCGTCCATCTCGGAGAGGAGCAGCATGGAGACTCCCCATGGAGACTGCCTGAAGCGTCTCCCCAACTCTACTTCCTTGTTCCCACAATTCTGTTCTGTCTACTCCACCTACCTAATTTTCTGTCTCTTAAAGGGCCAAGGCAGTTTTCTTTATTAATTAACCAATGAAAGAAACATAGACAGATAACTCTCCTCCATCACAGACTAAATGGTGCAGATATTGTCTCTACAAATCATTAGACTGAATGGGCAGCCAAGATCCTGTCTCCATCTGCATTATATTCCTGTCTCCATCTTCCCAGTCCTGGGATCAAAGGTTTGGGCAACTACCACCTGGCTATGTTTCTCTTTTAGACTGACTCTATCTTGTGTAGCCCAGTGTGGCCTTGAACTCCTGTTCTTCCTGTTCTTCCTCCCAAGTGATGGGATTAAAGAGGTGTGTCACCACTTCCTGGTCTCTGTGGTTAACTGTTATAGGAAGGCTGCTTGTTGTTTTCCTGGCCACCTAGACTCCCAAAATAATTACACAGAAACTATATTATTTAAAACAATGCTTGACCAATGACTCTAGCATAATCCTAGCAAGCTCTTACATAGTAAATTAACCCATTTCCATTAATCTTTGTATTACCATGAGGCTGTGGCTTACTGGGTAAAGTTCCAGTGTCTGTCTCAGGCAGGACTACATGGCTTCTCCCTGACTTTACCTTCTTTCTCTCAGCATTCAGTTTAGTTTTTCCCACCTAGCTAAGTTCTGCCATTGTTATAGGCCAAAGCAGTTTTATACCAAAGAAGTCAACTATATCCACATAAAACCCGAGAAAGCTTAAAAAGTAATTTTAGACACACAAGAACAGAGTTAAACATGGCTTCTTGGTAGCCAGCATTTTGCTGGCAGCATGCCACAGCTCCGTTAAAAGAGGTATTCCTGATTCATTGGTAGCAGAAAAAAATAAATAAATAAAATGTGCAGTTTCAAAAAGGCAACTTCCTGGGCCATGCTGCCAGCACAAACTCTGACTCTTTCAGGAGGCCAAGAACTTGAATGGGGTTTGTGAGCAGCATGTTACAATATGCTTAATGGCATGACATAGATCTACTGCATACCTGGGACTGTGAGGATGGCCTGCACTAAAAAGACCCCCACCCTGCCATGTTGGACTGAACAGAGCCAAAAGACAAAGCAACCTTAATTGCTGCTTAACATTTTAAGAAGCTCCTGAAAAAAGGATTTCAGATATACAATAGGACAGAGTCAGACCAAAAAAAAAAAAAAAAAAAAGACCTCTAAATGAGAGACAATGTGTTATTAAAAAGGTATGTAGGAAGAAAAAAAAATTAAAAAAAAAAAAAAAGCCCGGGCGGTGGTGGCGCACGCCTTTAATCCCAGCACTCAGGAGGCAGAGGCAGGCGGATCTCTGAGTTCGAGGCCAGCCTGGTCTACAAGAGCTAGCTCCAGGACAGGCTCTAGAAACTACAGGGAAACCCTGTCTCGAAAAACAAAAACAAAAAAAACAAAACAAAACAAAAAAAGGTATGTAGGCTTGGGAGAGAGAAGAAAAAAAGTTTAGGGAGCTGTAAAATGAAGTAAATGATTTATAAAAAAAATCCAAACTCTTTAACAGACAGTCATCGATTAAAGGAGTAAAGATAATAAAATAAACATTAAGAAGTAAAAGAATAAAAACAAATCACGTAAAGATGGCATATACACAGAGAGTCTGAATTATGTATGTTATTGTGTTTTCTTTGGATTTTTTTGACTGTGAAGGAACTGAGTACAGAGAAACATTTCATTGTACGGGCTGCTAAGCCAAACATATATATATTAAAGGCCTCCAAATTTGGGTCTAAGGATTTGTTGCTTTGGAAAAGAGTGTCTGCTTTTGTTTCCACAGAATATCTAGAGAAAGAATAAAACCACCATGGACACAGAAAGCTTGTAACCTATAGCTGTGACCACAGCCAGAGATCAGCTTCTGAAACTGTGGCCCTGGGAGCTGGGTTGGAGCCTCTTCCTACAGTAAAATCAAGCACCAGGTGTGTGTCATAGAGCTTTTACAACCTTGAGGTCAAGCTTGAAGTCACATTACATTGTTAGTTTTACAACTTTTGTTTCTAGAAAATTAGAATGTTAACTTAGAGTGTTTGTTAAAGTTAGCGGCTGGCACAGCCACTTTTCACTGTGCCTGAAAGAATGTAAGGCAGAGAGTAGAGTTACATACAGGAACAGTTAAACCTTAGAAGAATACAAGCAGAGGGTCCCGTAGAGGCAATAGCTAGAAGCCAACCTTTTTGCTAGGACCGGCCTAGCTGGAAAGATGGGAGGCAGGAAATGATTGTTAAAAGTTTGTCTCTATACACAGTGGCTGCCAGAGTGTCTTCTCTTAAGGCAGAAAGTGTTTGTTAAAGATTACAGCAGCTGGCAGCTTTCTCTCTCTCTCTTTCTCTCTTTCTCCCTCCCTCTCTCTCTCTCTCTCTCTCTCTCTCTCTCTCTCTCTCTCTTTCTTTTTCTAAAATGTGTTTGGGCTTACAACTTTATATTTCTTTATTTCTAAAATGGACCCTTAATGTCTATATTTTATTCCTAGACTCTTCATTTTTGAAGAAGGAAGCTCTGTCTTTGCCTGTTTGCCCTAGCTCTGGCTACCAAGTTCATTCCTTTACCAGCATTAGAGTCTGCTTCCTTGAAATTCTGGTATATACTGAAGACCAGCTGAAATATCCAGCCTCATGAACTTAGCAACTACTAGACTCTTCAAATTTCTATTGTTAGGCAGTCATTTTTTTGATTACCTGGACCACAACTTGTAAAACACTCTAATAAATCCACTTTTACATACATGGAGAGATTCATTCTACCAGTTCTATTCATGTAGACTACTTTGAATAATGCTGTTGTGAGTTTTTTCACCTGCCCATTGAGGAAGATGTGATGGCATTAGTGCTCATAAACACCTTTTTCCTAGTCTCATTAGTCTCTAAGTACTCAACTTTCCCTGAAGACCACTCTTTATTATTATCCATTTGCCAACAGTTTGTTCTGAATTTCAGGAATGAAACTCCAAAGGAATGGAGCCATCATGCAGCTTTCTGGGGGGAGAGAGACTTATTATCTGTTTTTAATCTGTGATCTAGTTCTTTTTTTTCTTTCCTGGTTATCTGAAGTCCTTGTGACAACCAGGTAAAAATTACCCTCAGTTCATCTGCCCTCAGTATGGTGTCACATACATGTTGTGCCCAGATTACGACCCCCAGAGAGACCACCAGAAACCAGACAAACCCAGGCTGCAATAAGCAAGGTTTATTATTAGTGTAATATGAACTAGTTCGGTACTGTCTCCAACACTCCCTCACAGTGAGGTAGAGAGGAGTTTGGAGTCCCTCTGTTGGGTTTGCTTTTTTAAAGGTACAGAGCACAAGCTAGCCCTTAAGCCATCACAGGGGTTTGGCAGGGTGCAAGATCTTTGCTCCCTCTCCCATCCTGTTTTGTCAGCTTGTTCTTTGTTTTCAAAGCAAGGCAACCCTGCCCCTGAATCAGGCCATCTTTATCAGGCTCCACCAGCCAGGTGGCCAGGAGTCCTTGTGCTTTGGAATATCCCAAATGGGAGGGGAAAGGCCACTATCTTTCTGGGAACGTGAACCTAGTTTCCAATTTTAAAACATTTTGCTAGGAAATTCCTTCTCATCCTTTTGAGAATGAGGGGTGTGTTATGCCCAAATCCATGGGTCCCCACAAACGCCAACAAAGGAGACTGAGTCCCATATGTAAAAGCAAAGAGCCTTTATTTTAATTAAGTTTGCAAACTCAGTCTCTCCCCATGCCCAACATAATGGAATAACTGGAGAGTCCGGAGCTCAATTAGAATAGGATTTTATAGTAGTAAAGGTGGGGGTGAGTGTAATGGATTATTAAAAACTGGGGCAAGAATCCCAGCAGCAACTGGCAGTGGGCAGCGGGTCCTGAAAAGCAGTCAGTCCCAGGCAGGGACAGCGCCAAGACAATGCTGCAGGTCTCCAAAGGTGGCTGGTCCCTGGCAGTGAGCCACATGGTGGTGGCAGGTGAGACACAGATGGATAGGCACACCATACAGAGTGAGGTTGAATAGTTTTTAGGTGGATTATGGAGGAGAAGGGGAAAGGGGGAGAAGAGCAGAGAGAGAGAGAAGAGATGAGAGAGAAGGGAGAGACAGAAGCAGGGGAAGGGGAAAAGTGGGAGGAGGCAGAAGCTGCCTCTTAGAGGGAGAAGGAAGGAAGGAAGACCTGCCTCAGGGTATGGGAGAGGGAGTGGGCGTGGCTCGTCTCTTAAAGAGACAGATGATTATTGTGAGGGGTCTCTGAGGTTCA
Organism: Arvicola amphibius; assembly: GCF_903992535.2. Lineage (NCBI taxonomy): Eukaryota > Metazoa > Chordata > Mammalia > Rodentia > Cricetidae > Arvicola > Arvicola amphibius. The sequence continues at coordinate 81,004,874 of NC_052054.1, forward strand.
GGACCCCTGATTGGCTGACATTTGTCTAGGGTTGTCCTCACGAAGTGCTTGTAGGTGTTTCTATCTACAGTGCTTGGAATGCTAGGAATTTCCTTTGAATGGTCTGCTCTTGGGTAGGGGTTGGGTAATCTCAGCCTGCCAGGTATTGTCTCAGGGTAAACTATTGAGACTCCAGACTCCATTTAAATTTATTGATGGCCAGAGTCCCAGGTGATAATGGTTGGAAGTACAGAACTTCATTTGGCTGACCTGCCCAGACTTAGCTTTCATGGCTGGCCCCCACAGGGGAGGGTCTCACAATAACAAATATCTCCTTTTGTATCTTTAAATCTCCCTGTAGCTGTTAATATTCTGAGCATCCTTCCACCTGTGGGACAGGGACATAGGATATTGTGGCCTGTATAAGCTGGATAGCCACATTGTGTCAAGGAGAAGAATGGGAAGTGCCTGTGGGGAGCAGGAAGATAGCAGGGTCGGCTATTGGAGCCAGAGGCACACATCTCTGCTGATTTAGAAAGGGTCTTTGGGATGAAAGGCAGGGTCAGGAACCATTGAGCTGTGTCTTTAATTTTCATTTTTTAAAATTTTATTTAATTAGGTAATTAATTAATTTTTTGTTTTTCAAGGCAGGATTTCTCTGTAGCTTTGGCACCTTTTCTGGAACTAGCTCTTGCAAATTTCTTTCTTTCTTTCTTTCTCTCTTCTTTCTTTCTATTCTTTTCTTTTCTTCTTTTCTTTTCTTTTCTTTTGTTCTTTTCTATCTTTAATTTGTTTTAGTTATTTTTAGTTTTTTGAGACAGGGTTTCTCTGCACCTTTGGGGTCTGTCCCAGAACTAGCTCTTATAGATTTCTCTCTCTCTCTCTCTCTCTCTCTCTCTCTCTCTCTCTCTCTCTCTCTCTCTCTCTCTCTCTCTCTCTCTCTCTCTCTCTCTCTCTCCATCCATTGTCTTTCGAGACAGGGTTTCTCTGTAGCTTCGGAGCATTTCCTATAAGTAGCTCACATATAACAGGCTGGTCTAGAAATCAGAGATTCACCTACTTCTCCCCCCCACCAAGTTCTGGAATGAAAGGCATGCACCACCAATGTCACCACCCAGCTGAGCTGTGTCTTTAAGCACAGTATAACTTTATGGGAGGTTCTCATGTCAATCAGGCCTCACTAGCCAATCAGACCCTCCTGGTGACCTGCCAGTCAGAAGTTGTGCAGGATTCTTCCGGTGGCAGCCATTTTCAAGCTTGACTTTGAGGAGAAGTCAGCATCAGTGGTTTTGTGTGCTCTGCTGTGAGTGCAGGAATCTGAGCAAGGAGCATGGACAAGCTGGAAAACGACAATGTGGTGAGCTTGGGGTATTCTCAGACCGGGAGAAGAGGCTAGTTGAGCCATGGGAGACAGTGTGCTGCATCCTCCTCTGGCCGCGTGGGAGCTGGTGACCAGATGCAGAGTTCATCCTGTTTCTGCCTGGTCCTGCTGGTCCTGCATGCCCCAGCAGGGTCTGCATGATCCTGCATGATTCTGCATGTTCTTTAAAATTCCCGAGCTGGCTGGCAGCCTCTGAGTAACTTCACTATCCTTAATGCGCTTGTTCAGAGATTTGGGAATGGGACTGTGCTTGGAAATACCATTGCTGTTGACTTGACTGTGAAATATGGGCTCCCTTAGTTCTTGTATTGTCGCAGTGGAACACAGATTTGCCAAAGTCACATAGCCCTGGTCTGTCTAGTAACTTCCAGAAGTTCTGCACCTTGAACATTTACTATTTAGGTTTAGGATTCATCTGGAGTTAATTCTGTGGAGCTTGTAAACAGGATTTCCTGTATGGAGTAGCACTCCACTGCTAACTGTGATGTGGAAGAGGAGAACTGATGGGAATAGAATTGATGGTGTAAGGAATTACCAGTTCTTGGGAAACGTTAAGTCACAAAGTAGAATTTAGGTAAGGGAGAACTGCATCCCAAATACCCCAAAGGCAATGGTATTGTAATGTTGTCTGTTAGAGATTAAATTAGTATGATAGAATATACAAGTTTGTTCCCCAGGATTAACCAGCTACATTCCCATAACAAAGGAGACAAGCCTGATTTACAACCAGCACAAATGCCCATCCCCCCCATCAAAAAACTGGCTTCTAAATGCTGCTCAAGGGGCCATTACAGGGTCACAACCAACATAAAGTCCTGTTGTGCCATAAAGGTATATTAATTCTAGAATTAATTTCCAGTCTTTTTGAGTCAAGGTCTCCTATTTTGACTGCAATGTGCTTGAACCCTGTCTGTAGCCCCACAATGCAATGTCCTTGTTTTCTTCTTGACCAAAGACTCTAAACCTTAGATTGCACAACTGCAGCACCACACAGTTCTAAAATTGTGTTTGAGTCACATAGTGGACAACTGTCCATTGCAAAACAGGAAACTGTCCATTGCAGAACAGGGAAAGGATTTGTGTGTGGAGCTTGGCTTCTCCCTTCAGATCAGAAGAGGAAGAACATTGTTCTGTGTTCACTGCAGGGGGAAACAGACTAGATAATAGCTAGGTCACAGATGAAGTTGAAGTCAGTGAATTGCAGGGATCTCCATTACAAAGAAGGACTGATGGGGCATAGTGAGTGATTTTGTAATTTCCCTGCAGGTATTAATTCCTTCCAAGTGAATGGAGACAGACAGAATTGTTAGGTGTACAATTTAGGGAGGATAGCTTGAACTATTAAGTATTCAGTTTCCAATTAGAGAACTCTCCTACGCAGAGATGTACAATCTTAGTTGACATAGTTAAGTCAGCTGAAAGGTTTGAGAAACAGGCACTGACTGTAACACCGGCACATTATGTCACCCAGTAGCGAACATTTTACATGGAACAAAGTCATACAGTCTCTTATTAATGGCATTCTCTCTATCAGGGAAGGGTCTACTCCATTTCACATTTAGTATAGATAAGTGTTCCATTGCTTTTTTTTTTTTTTTATCATTTTAAAGCATCTATTATTGGTATTATTTGTAACATTCATTTTCTTTAAATGCATTACTGCTATATTTTTCAATGTTTCCTAGTTTAAGAATTTCATTCGCTTTGTTTTTCTTAAGTGCTGTTTGTTTGTTTATTTATTTATTTATTTATTTATTTATGTCAGTTTAGAGCAGGGTTTCTTAACCTTGGTGGTCACAGCTCCCTTTGGGGGATCAAATGACTCTATCACAGGACTGGCCTAAGACCATCAGAAAGCACAGATATTTTATATTATAATTCATGACAATAGCAAAAATATAGTTATGAAGTAGCAGTGAAAATAATTTTATAGTTGGTGGTTCAACACATTAGGAGGAACTGTTTTAAAGGATCACAACATTAGGAGGATTGAGAACAGCTGGTTTTTATCAATGTCTCCTGTAGCTCAGGCTTCCCTCCAACTATGTAATTGAGAATTGCTTTGAACACCTACTCCTGCCTCTGCTACCCAGTGCTGGAAAGATAGTCTTGCAACTCCTTCCAAGCTGGACCTTGACTGGTCTGTGGGAAGGAGAAATAGATTAGTGAAAGAGTATCCTCCAACTTCTCCATATTTTATTGTGAATTTATAAGTGAAGTAGGACCGGTGTAAGAATTTAGTTCCCTGACCAACTGTAAAGCAAGCATAGTCACAAAAGAAAAAGGGATGGGCAAGAAAGAGGGTGAAAACTTTTCTGCTGTGACAGTAGTTGACATTAGCAATGAGCAGTGACACACCACAGACCATGCCTTCAAGAATCGGTATAAAAATTGAACTTATTATTAAGCCAAATTACTGTAGTTACAGGAGTTCAAGCAAACTAGAAGAACTGGATAAAATGGTGTGGTCCTGTCTAACATGACTGTATACCCCGAGAGAAATGATGTGAGTTGTTCTTGGTGTGATCTAATCCAGATCCCCAGTCTATGGAGCACATGACCGTGAAGCTTGTTTCAACTTTTTAACCATATGTTTTGATATTATGATTACATTATTTTCACTCTCTCTCTCTTGCTTCCAATTGTTCCCATGGACCCTTTATTATGTTCTAATCCATGGCCTCTGTTTGTGTAACAGTTACTGTTTGAATGTGTCCTGTGTTTGTTTGCAGGACCTCCCTGCTATGAAGTAAAGGGTTGGCTGAACTGGACATTGAGTGTGTAATGGAATGTGTGCATATAGGACCCTGTCCCTTGGAGGAGGAACAGAAAGTACTCTAGGAGAATGGAGGTTTTGACTAAAGTACAAATTTCCTAGATTAGGGTCTTGTCTTCCCTAGTGTGGAAGAACAAACCTGGAGGGTTTTTGCTCTCAGAGACATTTGATTTCTGTTCACCCAGTATCGTAACTGCCAGTGTCTTGAAGCCCAGCTGGGTGGTTCTAGCTAATGAAGGACTCTGCTTGGCAATCAGGAGCATCAGTAGGAGGTAGCTCACAGGTTCTTTCCAGGATTCTCTTGTTCTGCTGAAGGGAGCTGTAAGGAGGACCACAAAGCCATGCCATGGTGAATGTAGGGGCTCTAATAGAAATCCCTAGTTTCTGAAGCACATGGCCATGAATCCTGTTTCAACTTTTCAAAATAATTTATTGAGATTATATCATCTCCACATTCTCTTTCCTGTCTCCAAGCCTTACCATGGCTTCTCATTACTTCTAATTCATGGCCCATTTTTCTCTAACAACAGTTGTGAATGTGACCTGTGTTTGGCTGCAGGATTTCCCAGATGAGAGGCGATGGGTTGGCTGCACTGCACATTGAGTGTGTAATGGAATGTGATTTGGATGTTGATCAGGGTATGCTCTAGGAAAGTGGATGAATGTCTAATAAAATACAAACTTTGTGGACTAGGGCCCTGCCTACTGGGCTGGAAAGGCAGAACAGAAAGTGCTGTGCTGTCTGAGTCATTTCATCTCTGATCACCCATTAGGGGAGCTGATCATATTCTGAGGCCCAACAGGGAGGTCTTAGCCAATGAGGGACTCTGGAAAGTCTTAGCAATCAGGAAGAATAGTGGCAGGTAGCTTGCAGGTTCTCTCCAGGATTCTTCCCTACTTTTGTTGTGATAAGTTGTAAGGAAGACCACACACAAGCTATGCCATTGTGGGTGTAGGGTGTTCAAGACAGGTCTGTAGAGCTGTCATTTCTGCTGGGGGTGTGGATGGATCATGAGCCTGGCTGTGGTTCTGTTGCTCTGTGTAATGACCTGGGCAGTGCTCTTTGTCCCTGCCTCCCTGTGTATGAATTTCCTAGGGAGAGGAAGACTCTGTAGCACTGGCATGGTAGGCTATAGTGCTTACAATAACCAGTGTACACACAGGGACATGCTTTTGGTGTGCAGTGGGAAGACAGATTTGAAAACTGATACTCTGGTTTCCAGAAGGTCTGAATATTGCTGTCTACTTTGCAGTTTGTCTTATAAATATTTGAAATAATTTAAAAGCTGGTAGAACAATGGTGATGTTGATGGTCTTTTGGCCATATGTGATTAAAATGCTTTTAACTTTCTGCTACCCACAGCTGCAATGGCGTGATTCATTGATATTTAGTTCCAGGGGACAAAGGGAGTCTCTGAGCTGCAGAGATTTCTTAGGTGTGTATGGTGTTGGGTAGGTAGATAGAGCAGAATCTATACCTTGTGCTATAATCTATTTGATAGGAAGCAGAAATTATTCTATATTGTTTTGGGATTGGGCATCAGTGGGGCTGGTTTTACCTGAAAACACAAGGAGGTCTAAGGGGCTGCAGAACCATAGCAGGAAAAATATGTAGCTACCAGGAAGCCTTGCTTAACTCTGTTCTTTGTGTCTAGATTTTTTTAACTCTCAGGTTTTATGTTGATGTAGTTGCCTCATTTTGGCACCATTTGGTTGATGGAAGGTGTTTGTTTGTTTCCTGGATGCCCAGAAATCATTACAGAGTCTCTTGATTACAATACTGTTTGTCCAATAGCTTTGACTTCTTATTAAGTAACACTTAATCTTAAATTAACTCATTTCTATAAATCTATGTATTGCCATATGGCTGTGGCCTACTGGTAAGGTTCTGTCTGGCATCTGTCTCCTTGGCAGCTACATGGTGTCTGCCTGACTCTCCTTTCTCTTCACCTCTCTCTTTGCTCAGAATTCCCACCTTGCTCTATTATGTGCTGCCATAAGTCCAAAGTAGATTTTTGTATTAATGGGAATAAAACATATTCACAGCTTACAGACGGGAATCCCACATCTTCCTGGAAGCTATAACTGTAGTGATCCTAGAAATTGCCATTATCTTCTGTTTTGGGTAAATGAAAAGTCTGATTGTCCTCAATAAAACAGTCACAGCATTGTCTTGCTGTAGCCTTTCCCGCCCAAGTCTGGATTTATTCCTTGTGGCCTCTTATGTATCAGGTGATCTTAGCTTGACACATAAGCACAGGTGCTTAGAAGACTTCATGAAAAATTTATCTAGAGATCATTTGTGTGACATTTTTGCCCTAATCTTTCTTATTCTCTCCATGTCTTGAGAAAGTGTGTGGGTAGAATTACAAAGGAATAAACTGATTTCCTGTATAAAATATTGCTTCTATTGGATGGTGATTACTGATGACTCATTCAGGTCTACTGTGAAAAAAAAATGAAGAAGAAAAAGACAACAAGTGTAGCTGCAAGACTCTCTCCCATCTGCCAGCTCCCAAGTCACCATTCGGAGGCTTATATTACTTATAAATATTTGGCCAATGACTCAGACTATTACTGGCTAGCTCTTACATTTAAATTAACCCATAACCCATAGTTTGTATAGATCTGCTTTTCTACATGATTCATGACTTGTTACTTCACATCTTTTTCCTCCTGCAGCTCTGAGTCTCCTTGAATGCTTCTTTCTCTCTGTTTCTATCTGTTTGTATTTCCTAGCTAGCTATATTCTGCCTTGTCATAGGCCAAAACAGGTTCATTCATCAACCAATAAAAGCAACAAATATTCACAGCCTACATCACAAAAAGTCTGTTTTGTTAAGAAAAACAATACTAGGTAGTTTCAGATGGCAGTCTAGTGGTGAAAAAAGGTACAGAGATTATCAAAGATTTTAGCACCATTAAAGGAATGAGCCTCGCCTATGCATTTGAATCCTAGCAACATGCTCCAAGTATAAGACTGCATCTAGCTAAGCCCTTAATTCTTGGAAGAAGTACACAAAGTAATTGCTTATCCTAGGACCAACATCATATAGAATTTGCAGCAAATTTGGTCCAAGCTTGGTAGAGTGTATCAAATCTTGGCAGGATTACCTATGTCATACTGATTCAGGAAACATGAAAGATGCAAATTATAAAGATCATGGATTCTTCTTTTGTGATCAGGTCATCACTATTTTGCCCATCTATGTTTGGCAGAGTCAGAGCCCCAGTGAAGAAGAGATTGTGAGAGTTCATTACATGAAGTGGTGGATATGAAACTGGGTCACATTTCAGACCACAGGATGTTGAGGTACCCAAGCTATGGGACATCCGCCATGGAGAGCTGCATAGGAGTGTGGAAGTAGCAAGAGTGAGATATATGAGAGGTTGCAGGATGTTGTGTGATATTTTGATCATATTTTGATTTTGAAAAAGCATGTTTGGAGTCAGAGAACAGAGCTAGCTATTTACTGATAAAAGATACCATAGAGCTTTGGAGGACCGTGGATAGAAAGGAGACAAGTAATAAGTTGGGCTGAGAGAGGATCTTGGCCTTTTTTGGATAGAGGAATGGAACAGGAAGAGTCACTGGTGGCTTCTTCACTGTTTCTCAGATCTTTCAGGTTTTTACCCCTGATATCTGACTCCCAATTTTTATTGATAAAGATTAACTAGTTAATGTTTTATCTGTCCCCCTAAAAGATATGCTTAATAAACAGAAAGGGGTAATTAATACCCATAGCTATAGATTGCACAGTAGTTTATTAACTTTATTTTTTTAATGCTAATGAAAAGGAAATGGCAGCTGTGGAGAAAGTGAAAAGTTATAACCTTTCCTTTTTTATTTAGACAAAAGGGGAAATGTTGTGAAACATTACATCTATTTATGCTGTGGAATATTTATTTAATGATGCAAGAGTGTGTTGCATTCTTTTATGTTGCATTTTTCAACTCTGTGAAGCTGTGTTACTCTGCATGCCTAAAACACCTGATTGATCTAAGTAAAGATCTGAATGGACAGTAGCTAGGCAGGAGATGGATAGGTTGGGATGCCAGACAGAGAGAATAAATAAAAGGGGAAAAAGAGAGAAGGATTGAGGACCAAGAAAAGAAAGAGAAGAATGTCTGGGACTAACCACCAACTTCACAGTTAGCCACAGAGTAGGAAGTAAAGAAAGGTATATAGAATAAAGATAAAAGCCCAAAGGCAAAAGGTAGATAGAACAATTTAAATTAAGAAAAGCTGACTAGAACCAAGCTAAGACTGGGCATTCATAGGTAAAAATAATTTTCCATGTGATTTATTTGGGAGCTGTATGGTGGGCTCCCAAAAGAGCCAAAGAGTAAAAAAAAAAAGTAACTAAAAGATGGTATATGCCCAAGACTGGTACAACAGCATCCTGGGGTAGATCTATTCCCAATTTTCTGAGGAACTGCCGTCTTGATTTTCATTGTAGCTCTATAAGTTTGTAAAAGTTTTTTCCCCATAAATAACCAAAGTGATGTAGCTAAAGTGTTGCTCAGCTCATGCCAGTCTACATTTTAAGAATTTTTCATTGACTTGGAATTATTAGGCCTGTTCATATCCCAATTTACAAGTTGGGAGGCTCAGAACCACCTGCTACTCCAGATTCGGGGCATCTGACATGACACCCTCTGTTCTTATACACATGGAAGACATTCTTTCTCACACATAAACATACACAAAATGTGGGGATAAGCTTCTTTTCAAAAGTACTGTGCCTCATAAAACAATTAGAGCAAAACAACTTGCTTTATGTGTATAATACAAATTATACACTGGTTTTTTATTTATTATCTTGCATTTGGTTTGAAAAAGTTTTTATTTCCTCACTCTGGTGCAGACTTACAGGCAATCTTCACTCATAGGAAACAAATGGTGCCTAAGTGATCTTAATCAATACAATTTTCTTCTTATGAGAGAATGAGATCCTTTTAGTAATCAAAACTGTTTTTCATAAAATTAAAACGTCAGGAAGTTTTATGCAAATTTACCAATTTGGTGGACAGCTCTCCTCACCCAATCCAGTTTCTATTATCAGCAAAGGAGGGAACTAGAATGCACAGGATGGCTACCGGCCAGTGATCTTGTTATTTAATTTTGGTTAGTATCTTGTCATTCTTGTTTAAGGAACCATGATATGTATTTGTAGGCCCATGTTTTTTTTTTTTTTTTTTTTTTTTTTTGGTTTTTCGAGACAGGGTTTCTCTGTGGCTTTGGAGCCTGTCCTGGAACTAGCTCTTGTAGACCAGGCTGGCCATGAACTCAGAGATCCGCCTGCCTCTGCCTCCCGAGTGCTGGGATTAAAGGCGTGCGCCACCACCGCCTGGCCCTTTTCCCATTTCTTGACCTATCTGTGTTTTCCAATTCTTCATGTTTGTTATGGTTAATATATTGATTTTGTGTTAAAAAGAATCTTCTTGTATATTATCATCTCTACGTTAATTAGCTTCAGCTGTCAACATGATGTAGATTAAAGTCATCTGAGAGAACATCACTTGAGACTTTGGCCCGATCAAAATGGCTATTTACTGTGTTTGGGGAAAATTGTGTTGATTGATGATTAATATAGGAAGGCTCTTCTCTTTCCCTGATGGTGGATGTCATCACACACTAAGCAAGAGTGACTGAGAAGGATAGGAAAGCTTGCTGAATCTGTGAGAGTGGACTAAGCAAGAGAGAAAGCCAGTAAACATTTTTTTCTTGTGTCTCTTGCCTTCATTTCCTAACTTGAGTTTAAATCCTAAACTTCCACAGTTGTGGGTTGTGATCTGGAAATATCAGTGAAACAAGCCTGTTTATTACCTCATATGCTTTTTTTTTTAGTGAATTTAATCACAGCAAGAATCAAACATGATTAGGTCAAAATTTGGTACACCCAAAGTGATTTTGTTGCTGGGTAGAATGTGGGAATGTTGTCTTTTGGAGGAACGTTGAAAATATTAGGAGTTTAGATGGTAAAAGCCATATACAACTGTCCACAGAGCGTAATTAGCTATTCTTGTAGGACAAGGAATATGGGGGTGTTGAAAGTAATGCACACAGTGGAGCTTGAGTTCACAGGATTTTAGTGGGAAATAGACTTCATGAAAAACTTATCTATGGGTCATTTGTATAATATTTTGTTCCCAAGTCATTCCAATTTTCTCCATTCCCTGAGAAATCGAGTAAGGACAAATTAAAAAGTAATTGCATAATTTCTGAGACAAAGTATTAATTCTTTTGGGTGTTTATTACTGATGATTTATTTAGGTCTACAGCGCAATAAAATGAGTGGTGTAGAAAGAAATAAAAAGCCAGTTTTGTGGAGAAAAGCAACACTGCCATTTTTTCTCTCTGCCTTCCAGCCATTCTTATTCGTTCCTACCAAGCTACTGACAAATAGGTATTTTAGACCAGTCCAGTATCATATCTTTACAGAATTAAAGAAATGCAATATAAAAGAATACATCAAATATTTGCATCATCAATATAATAGAATGCATCACATATTTGCATCACTGAAACAATGTTTCACAATATAAACAAATATAACACATCTTAACAATACTATTCCACAACAGCTGACTTTTATTTTGATATAACCTAGGTTGCATTTTGATACCTCAAGATATTGAGATGCCTAAGCTATAAGACATCTTCTATGGAGAGCTTGATGAATATAGGGAGTAGAAGTAACCAAAGAGAGAGATGTATGAGAAGATGCAGAGACAGGGCCATCTAAGTCCTTTGAAACTGAAGCCCTGTGCATCTGAGACAGAGCTACAAGGTTTGATGTTTGTCCGGCTACGCTTCAGTCTTGCCTTGGTTCAATCTTCCCTCACTGTGTCTCCATTTCTCTACTTTGGAGTGTAAATGGTATTCTGTACCATTGTATGTTGGAAAGATGTAGTTGTTTTCTGATTTTTACAAGATGTTATTTACTGTGGGACAATGATCTTGTACCTTGTAAAGATTTGTCACTTGATTGTATAAAGTGCTGACTGGCCAGTTACCAGGCAGGAAGGCTAGGTGGGGTGATCAGAACAGGAGAATTCTGGTAATAGGAAAGGCTCAGTCTGCAGTCATCACCCAGATGCAGAGGAAACACGATGAGAACACCTCACTGATAAAAGGGACCAAACAATGAGGTTAACACAGATAAGATAGTGTAAGATGTAAGAATTAGTTAATAAGGACCCTGAGCTAATCGGCCAACCAGTTTATAATTAATGTAGACCTCTGTGTGTTTCTTTGGGACTGAATGACTGTGGGACAAGTCACTGTCACGTGATCGTCTTGAGCATCAGAAGAGACTTTGAACTTTTGAACAGTGTAGGGACTATTGTGGGCTATGAGTGACTAAATTAATTTTCCTGATAAATACCAGGAGCCTATAGTGACCCAGGTCAAAATGTAATTTATTGAATGAAAAACCTCCCAGATAGGAAGATGTATTTTAATATGTGCCTCTTCTTGGTAACTTTCATTTGATTGCTTGTGAAACCATTAGTAGGAGAAGCCTTTCTGTATGAAATTTCTCACTGGGGATGTGATATGATATAGTAAAGAGAGCTGCTTGTTTGTTCCCAGCTGCTTATCCCAAAGTAATCACACAGAAACTGTATTAATTAAATTACTGCTTGGCCCATTAGCTCTAGCTTCTTCTTGGTTGACTATTACATTTTAATTTAACTCATTTCTATTAACCTGCATATTGCTACATGGCTGTGGCTTACCAGGTAATGTTCCCAGCATCTGTGTCTGGCCGGGATACATAACTTCTCACTGACTCCACCTTCTTTCTCCCAGCATTCAGTTTAGTTTCCCCCCCACCAAAGTTCTGCCCTACAGCTCTGCTGTAGGCCCAAAGCAGTTCCTTTATTAAACAATGATAATCACAGCATACATAGGGGAATCGCATATTACCTCCCACTTTCTGTTTAAATGAAAAGGAAGGTTTTAATTTTAACATAGTAATATTACAAATAAGAAAACAGGTATCATGCAAGAATTACAGTTACAATACTTTATCTTTTATCATAACTAAGGAAAACTAACTACAACTATAAATTCTTCAACTCCATCAAAAACCCCAGAAGGACATAATATTACCTAAATAAACAGGAAGTATATTGTAAGCAACTTCCAAATCTCTAGAAATGACAGACATCTCGTTGCCCAGACAATCACCCGAAGTTCTTCTGCGTTGTTGGGGCATCCAATATTCAGCCCAGAGGCCCATAGTATCCAGCAGACCTTTCCAGGAAGCAGGAAATTTGAAAACCTGTTCTGCCTTGCAATGGAAAAGTCCATCAATTTCTTCTGTGTCCTGCAGAATGTCTGGCAGACTCTTTCATGAATCAGGAACCCAGAAGAATCATCTCACCTTTAGGCAAGTTCAGCAGTCATTTCTCTGTGGGTCCTGCACGTCCAGTTCATCAAGCAGTCCAGGCAAGAGTACTTTCTTGCCCAGATGTCTAACAAACTCCATAAGGAGCTGCTTCGATGCCCATCATCCTCTTGCAGTAGATTGGTACCACCAGTGTCTCATTGTCATGATAAGTCTTAAGCTCTTAAAACATTTTAAATGTCATATTCTGCAAGTCTCTGAAAGATTTGAAGAATCCCTATCTATCTGAAATACATCTCTGTACATCTAGAAAATCTAACTAACATGACTACAAACTTGACTATTACTATTATAGATGACTCTCTATTTACCTATATTTTAAATTATACATTACATTTTAAAATGAGCTGCACAAATACAATACCTTAATCAAGAGCAGAAATGCATATAATAAAATTGACCTTAAATTTGTATCAATAAACCAATGCAAATTTCTATAGCATATCCCCCTTTAAATGTAAAGAAAAATTTATGAGCAGTATTTCGGAATATGGGCAAAGTTCTCTCCAAACTGCTTCCTGATTTTTATTTGGCAAAGTGATTTTTTGGAGGTGTTCACAGCGACCTTTTGGGCAGTCTTGATTCATCAAACCACATTAGTCTTGAAGGATTCCACAGGTTCTCATCTTCTGTGGACATAAAAGAACAACCTCTTTTCCAAAGCAATAAATCCTTAGAACCAAATTCTGAAGTGATGATACGTTTGAAGCATATATGTTAGTTATGTAGCTCCTTTATAGTCAAAAAATTCAAAGAAAATACAATAATATACATGATCCAGACACTCTATATATAGTCCATCTTTATGTGGCTTATTTGTTTTTATTCTATCACTTTTTAATATTTATTTTATTCTATTTACTCCTTTAATTTATGACTGTCTGTACTCTGTCTCTTTAAAGACTTCATTTCACTTTTTATAAACCATTTACTTCTTTTTATAACTCTCTATATATTTTTTTCCTTCTCTCTCCCAAGCCTATGTACATTTTTTAAACACACTGTGTTTCATTTAGAGGTCTTTTATGTAAGAATCTGTCCTATTGTGTATCTGTAATTCTTTACTGTTCAGGAGTGCTTCTTAAAATGCTAAGGACTTCTTATGAACTTAGGCTGTGCCATTGGTAGAGCAAATATGGCATGCCTGCTTGCTCCACCCAGTGCAACATAGCAGAGGCATGTTTGGTGCCTCTGAGAGCCATGCACATTGCCCCATTTTCAGGCACACAGGGTATCTAAGTTGCCATTAGCGATCTGCTCACAGACCCCATAGCTGGTCCTCCAGAAAGAGTCAGAGTTTGTGCTGGCAGCATGGCCCAGAATCCTGGCATTTCAAAATGGTTCAGCTTTTTGATTTTGGATTTTGATTTCCTCTAAATCAGGAAAAGCTCTCTTAAAGGAGCCACAGCATGTAATCAGTAAGCAAATCCCATCTGGGGAAAAAAATGCAGCTAAACTTCATTTTTTTAGTGTCTAGAATTCCTTTCTGAGCTCTCTAAGATCTCTAAGATCCTATAGCTCTCCTATAGGCTTAAAGTAGTTCCTTTAATAAGTAACGATAATCACAGCATACAGAGGGGAATCCCGCAATATGAGTTTCTATAGCCTCAAGCTATTTCCTGTTCGTTGTGTCTATGTGTTGTGGTTGAAACTAATCAGTCAACTTTCTTCTTTTGGTGTCATAACTTCCCCACCATCATGAACTCTATCACCAAATCACACAAGATTCAGTAGAATTAACTGCTATTTGCTGCTAAGGTGGTTTGTTAGTGTACTCTTTTCATTTTTGTTGTTTATTTTTGAAGACAAGGTTTGTCTGTGTAGCCCTAGCTATCGTGAAATTAGCTGTGTATACCATGCTGGGTTCAAACTCAGAGATCTGACTCTGACTTCCAAGTACTGGGATTAAAGGTGGGCCAGCCTTCCTGGCCTTTTTGTTTTTATATTGTTGTATGATGGTTTTGTTCCTGTCAAGCATATGCTGTTGTACTGAGCTTACCCATATCTTGAATTTTAATATTTTACAGAGTGTATCATTGTTTCCCAGGATGGCATGTATTCATGACATTAATACTGCCTGTGCCTTCGTAGTCATTGGATTGCAGGTGCATAACCTTCTTCCTGCCTGTCTTTGTTTGTCTTGAATTTTTATTTTACAAAGAGTGTTTTAGTTGTATGCATGGATATGCACCATGTGAGTACCTGGTTCTTATATTGATCAAAAGATGGTACTGGAAACCCTGAACTTGGAATAATGGATCGTTATGATCCCCCATGAGCCCACCTACATGCAAGACCAGGAGGACTTTCTACTGTTGAAATATCTTTTCTGCTCTGTGTTATTTGTAATCAGCGTGTTAATTGCTATTGTATTCATTTGTCCATTTGTAACTTTTAAAGCACACAGTGCCTTTTAGTAAAATCTTATTTATGGTGCAGTTTAAATTGGGGTTCTTCATGTTTCTGGTAGATGAATAAAGAGTTGAAGTTAATACATAACTCTTTGTTCAAACTTCAGCCAAAATCTCTGAGTTATTTCTATCTTTTATGTTTGTTTGATTAATTTTTTATGTGAAACAGGTATTTAATATGTATTTCCGGATTTCCTAAAAGTGATTGCATGGACTAGACTTGTATTCTACGCAGAGGCAAATAGATATATACATGCCTCTGCGTTCTGATTGCAAGGATTAGAGGCGTGATTCAATGCATCTAGCCTTTTTCATCTTACTTTTCTTTTTTGTTGTTAGGAATTAATCATTCATACAATTTCTATTATCTGTACTTTTACTGTTGATCTGTTTACATATCTTTCATTTTTGGTGAATAGGCATTACTCTTGAAGGTGATATCCTATTTAAAGAGTTAAGAAATGACAGAGGTGAACCTCCTATTCAGTGTGCTTCTAAAGTGACTTAGTTATTAAATTATGATGTCTATGTCATGGAATAAGTATGGAGAGCACCAGAATTATATGACTATACTGTCAAAGAAGTATATATTTACAGTGTTGTCAAACTCTGTTGTACACATGTATGGGATATTTTAGAATGCAGTGACCTATGATGACGTGCATGTCAACTTCACTTTGGAAGAATGGGCTTTGCTGGATCCTTCCCAGAAGAGTCTCTACAAAGATGTGATGGTGGAGACCTACAGGAACCTTACTAGTATAGGTAAGACTGAATTATCTTTCATGTTTCACATACGGGGACAACTGTTCATTGGTTAATGATGGTTTTTGTAATATGATTGAGAAAGATGAGTGGGGTACATAAATCAGGCATGGTTGTAAGGTTTGCTTCAAATGATAACTAAATTATTTACAATTTAAAATATATGACATACATTTTTCTGGCACTATATTTTTAGGATACAGCTGGGAAGACCATAATATTGAAGAACATTGTCAAAGTTCTAGAAGACATGAAAGGTAATTTTCATGTATAACCTGATACAAATGTACCTCTAAAGAAATTGTAATGTATCTTATATGTTTTAAAGAAAAGCAACAGTGTAAATAATAAAGTGCATTGATGTTTATTAAATTCATCTCACAAAATCATATACCTTAATTTCAGATAGGTGAACTGAACTTGTAAATCATTCTTTTTTGAGAAAGAAGTCAAGGAAACAATGTCTTATCCTATATTACCATTTGAATCATAATACATTGAGAGCTACGCTGTAAAATTTCCAATTTATTTATTTCATATTATTCATATTATAAAAGATATACATGTTGAAAAGGTGATGAGTATATCTCTAAAATTCTCTACTACACTACTAGTCCATAGAAAGTAGTTTAACCCATATACTTGTTAAGTTTAACGAGGGAGCAGTTAGAATCACAAATCAAGGGGCAGCTGTTGTGGAGAGGCCTTAATCCAGATACCACAAGTCTATGATGACAGAAGGTCAAAATGTTTGAACTCAATGTGGAAACCTTATATTTGTTATTCTTCCTTCATTAGGTATATCATATGTTACTCTGGATACAAGCCACATGAGCATAGGGATGTGAAAAGATACAACATACCTCTCTCTCAGAACAGATAGAAGACATGTAGCAGTCCCCTTGCTGAGTATACTTGTTAAATTTAATGTACAAGTATAAAAGTAATTGATTTTCTTCTCTCATTGTTAATATATCAGTAAGCTCCCATTTCAGAAAAACACCATGAGTACTAGGACAGTGTAAATACTTCTGTTTGTCCTAGTTCAGTAGCAAACATACAATCACTCACAGAATAGGAAACTTTATGAATGCAATAAAAGTGGTAAAGGTCTGAGCTTTTTCAGTTCTCTTCAAATACATGATATTTCTCATACACAAAAAAGATTCTATAACTGGGAATCATGTAATAAAGGCTATTATCAGTTATCTTCAAAGATGAAAAGCAAGCCTTAATGAAGGGGAAAAACAAGATTGTAAGCATGGTGATAAAACCTTAATATATAATTAAAATAGGACTATATTGTAAAATTAATTTATACAGATAAAAAATTCAACGATGTATTAAATGTAGTAATGCGTTCATATGTTCCATTATCATTGTAGGCAAGAAACAAGTCAGAGTAGAGAGAAAACTTCTGCATATAGTCAATGTGTTAAAGCCTTTGCATGTGACAGTCATCTTCAGAGGCCTGAAAAAACACATACTAGATTGAAATCCTATGAAGAAAATGAGTGTGGTGAGAAATTCTATGAATGTAATCACTTTGGTAAAGCCTTTGCATGCCACAGTAATCTACAAAGACATAAAAGGAACCATACTGGAGAGAAACCCTATGAATGTAATCAGTGTGGTAAAGCCTTTGCACAACACAGTCATCTACAAGTTCATGAAAGAACCCATACTGGAGAGAAACCCTATGAATGTAATCACTGTGTTAAAGCCATTGCTCATCATAGTCATCTAAAAATTCATGAAAGAACACATACTGGAGAGCGGCCCTATAAATGTAATCAGTGTGTTAAAGCCTTTGCTTGTCACAGCAGTCTTCAAAGACATAAAAGAAGCCATACTGGAGAGAAACCCTATGAATGTAATCACTGTGGTAAAGCCTTTGTACAACACAGTCATCTACAAGTTCATGAAAGAACCCATACTGGAGAGAAACCCTATGAGTGTAATCAATGTGGTAAAGCCTTTGCATGTCACAGTCATCTCCAAAGACATAAAAGATCCCATACTGGAGAGAGACCCTATAAATGTAATCAATGTGGTAAAGCTTTTGCATGCCACGGGAATCTACAAATACATAAAAGGAGCCATACTGGAGAGAAACCCTATGAATGTAGTCAGTGTGGTAAAGCCTTTGCACGCCACAGTAATCTACAATGTCATGAAAGAACCCATACTGGAGAGAAACCCTATGAATGTAATCAGTGTGGTAAAGCCTTTGCACGTCACAGTTATCTCCAAAAACATAAAGAATCCCATACTGGAGAGAGACCCTATAAATATAATCAATGTGGTAAAGCTTTTGCATGCCACGGGAATCTACAAATACATAAAAGGAGCCATACTGGAGAGAAACCCTATGAATGTAATCAGTGTGGTAAAGCCTTTGCATGTCACAGTCATCTCCAAAGACATAAAAGATCCCATACTGGAGAGAGACCCTATAAATGTAATCAATGTGGTAAAGCTTTTGCATGCCACGGGACTCTACAAATACATAAAAGGAGCCATACTGGAGAGAAACCCTATGAATGTAGTCAGTGTGGTAAAGCCTTTGCATACCACAGTTATCTAAAAAGTCATAAAAGAACCCATACTGGAGAGAAACCCTATGAATGTAATCAGTGTGGTAAAGCCTTTGCTTTTCACAGCAGCCTGCAAAGACATAAAAGAAGCCATACTGGAGAGAAACCCTATAAATGTAATCAATGTGGTAAAGCTTTTGCATGCCCCGGGAGTCTACAAATACATAAAAGGAGCCATACTGGAGAGAAACCCTATGAATGTAATCAGTGTGGTAAAGCCTTTGCACGTCACAGTCATCTCCAAAAACATAAAAAATCCCATACTGGAGAGAGACCCTATGAATGTAATCAGTGTGGTAAAGCCTTTGCACATCACAGTCATCTCCAAAAACATAAAAAATCCCATACTGGGGCTGGAGAGATGGCTCAGAGGTTAAGAGAACTGACTGCTATTCCGGAGGTCCTGAGTTCAATTCCCAGCAACCACATGATGGCTCATACCCATCTATAATGAGATCTGGTGCCTAGAACACTATATACATAATAAATAAATTTTAAAAAAAATCCCATACTGGAGAGAGACCCTATCAATGTAATCAATGTGGTAAAGCTTTTGCATGCCACGGGAATCTACAAATACATAAAAGGAGCCATACTAGAGAGAAACCCTATGAATGTAGTCAGTTTGGTAGAGCCTTTGCACACCACATTCAACTCCAAAAACATAAAAAATCCCATACTGGAGAGAGACCCTTTTAGTGTAATCAGTATGGTAAAGACTTTGTATGTCAGAGTAATCTCTGAAAACATAAAAAACCCATTCTGGAGAGAAACATTATGACTGTAATTAGTGTGGTAAAGGCTTTGATTATCACCTTCATCTTCAAAGACATGAACTAACACATGCTGGAGAGAAACCCTATGAACATTGTGAGTGTGGTGAAGCCTTTTCACCTCTCAGTACTCTTCAAATGCATGAAAGATCACACACTGCAGATAAACTCTATGAATGTTATCTGTGTGAATAACCTAAATCATGAGAAAAATCATACTGCATATACACCCTATAAATGTATTCCATGTGATAAAATTTTGTACTTTATGTAGGAGTAAAACGTTTTGTATGCAACAATCTGTTAAAATCTTTGTATATTACAATAAACATTCAGTACCTGAAGAAGATACTGAGGACTTCTTATTATAAAGTATTTGGTGAGATCTTTAGCCAAAACTCTTATAATCAGCTACACAGTGATTTGGGATTCCACTCTGTATGCTGTGAATGTATTTTGTTACTGTTGTTTAGTAAAGAAGCTGCTTTGTGTCTATGGCAGGGCAGAATAGAGCAAGGCAGGAATTCCAAGCAAAGACAGAGGAGAAAAGAAAGGGGAGTCAGACTCCATGTATCTGCTGAAGGAGACAGATGCCCTGGAACCTTACCGGAAAATCACAAGTCTTGTGGTAAAATACAAAATAATAGGAACGGGTTAATTAAAATGTCAGCCTTAGTTAATAAGAATCCTGAGCTAGCAGGGCAGTGGTGGAATACACCTTGAATCCCTGCACTTGGGAGGCAGAGGCAGGTAGATATCTGTGAGTTTGAGGCCAGCCTTGTCTATAAGAGCTAATTCCAGGACAGGCTCCAAAGCCCTTGAAAAACCATGTCTCAAAAAACAAAATAACAACAACAACAACAAAAGAATTCTGAGCTAATCGGCCAAGAGGTGTTTTAATTAATATAGTTCTGTGTGATTCTTTCAGATCTGGGCAGCCAGTAATGAGAAAGAATCCTCCACTTATAACACAAGACTATTTCTTCTGTAGAAATAAAGTTGGCAGTGTTAACAATCTTTTCAAGCATTATGCCCTTTTTATGCAGTTTGTATTTACAAACTCATGGCAAAAATGAATTTATGAAGTCCTTTGTATAGGGTAAATGGGCCAGCCAAAGAAACACATCCTGACCCTGAAACCAGAGCCAGTGAAGTACATAATTTTGACTCTGAAACTGAATTCAAAGAAATATATCCTGACTCCAAAACCAAGACAAAGAAACACACTTTGTTTCTGAATCCAGAGTCAATGAAAGAAACACCTGAACCTGAAACCAGACTCAAAAGTTTAGAAGGGGCAAGTGAAAGAACACTCTTTGATTCTGAAACAAGAGCCAAAGATACACACTCTATTCTTGACCAACTAGCACAAACCAGCTAATCCCTAAACTCGAGATCTACCAACATCTGAGCAAAATCCAGCCATTCTCTGCATTGTTCAAGATCAGAGATTAACATCTAACCAATTCCCTCCCAGAGAATCTTCTCCCTGGGAAAACTCTGCCCCTAAGAAGTCCTATATGAGTTCTGTACCTGTCCAGTTGGCATCTGCCTATTTCTGTCCTAGCAGAGGCAGCCCCTCTCTTGGATTCTTCCCTTCCAAATGAATTTCTTGAATGAATTTTGGGTGAAAACCTTTCACTGGAGTGATAAGAAACTCTGTAGTGGAGAAGCTTTGGTCACCTCTGCTGGCAAACTTTCTTAAAGGACCAGGGCAGAAGTAGCTACTCTTCACCAGAGACTGCAACATTTCAGCAACAGTTTCCATTAACTCCAGTGAAGCAGAGAAGTAACAATCTGGGCTGTAGCTGAGAAAGAAATTGACATCTCTATTAGGAAACTCCCTAGTGTGGTGGAACAGAGGAGCAACGGAAACCTCTGCTAGGAAACTCCCTTAGGGAAGTGGAGCAGAACAGCCATGGACATCTCTGCTTTGCAGCTCTCTTAGCAGAATGAAACAGGGCCCATCTGTGATGGCTTTCTTGGAGAGGAGCAGTATTGCTACATCCTGCAGGAAGAACCTCTCCCACTAGACCACAGCCTCGGGTATAGCCGGACTTTTCAATAGTCAGTATATGTCAGGACCATCTTTGACAAGTAGACCACTTAGCAGGGTAGGGGCGTAGGGAATAGAAAAGTAAGAAAAGAGATTGAAGACACAAGTGAAAATATTAGAAGCATAGGATATCACCGGGAGGGAGTTCCAGTGAATACTGTACGTCTGCTTGCATTTAATTTTCCATATACTTTCAAACCCCGATACAGTAGGGGGAAGAAGACAAAAGACTGCTTTAACGTGATGCACAGGGCAACGAAAACAGTTACTTGCTTCAATACTTGGAGCCATCAAGTCCATAATTGTTGAGAAAAACATTCTGTTATTCAGGCGGTGACTCCACCCTAGACTTAGTATCCTAAAGGCAGTCATTCCTTAGGTCAAACTTCTTAATTCCAAAGAAGTATGTTTGAAGTCTCTCGCTTTCCTCAAGGAGGAGTAGATTTACCTGTATGGCCCCTCTTAAAGTCCAAAACACACAACAACCACACGTTAGGTCTGGATGTGTAACCACACCTGTTAACAACTTTGTGCAACCTCAACCTCTGACCTTCGGATAAAGTGGAAATAGACTCACGGTTTTGGACCTCCACAAGGATAACTTTTCTCCTCATAGCTGTTGGTATCCAGTACACTTTCCCTTCACAGCTATAGGTATGGCCTGACTTCTAACAGTCAGGGTTCCTTTTCTTCAGAGCCCTAGGTATCAGCACACCTTCCCTCCACAGCTTCAGTTATAGCCAAACTTCTCAACAGTCAGTTAGGGTTAGGAGTTAGGGTTAGGGGGGTTAGGGTTAGGCATTTGAAATTTTTTTCTATATATGTATACTAGTCTGGACTGACATCTGGTCTCTTAGAATGTTAAGTACATCTGTTGATAACCGTCTAACTTTTAGTATCTCCCTTGTGAAGTCAGATATAATTCTAGTATGTCTGCCTTCATATGTTACTCAGTCTTTTTTCTTTGCATCTTTTAATATTCTTTTTTTGTTCTGTATTATTATCAGGGTCAAGGATACTTTCATTTCTGTCCCAATCATTTTGGTGTTCTATATGCTTCCTGTTCCTTTGTAGACATCGCATTTAAGTTATGGACAGTTTCTTTTGCAATTTTGTTAAAAATAATTTCTCAGCCTTTGAGCTGGGATTCTTATCCTTTATTCCTATTATTCATAGGTTTTATCTTTTCATAGAGTCTGATTGCCTGGATTTTTTTCAGGAAACTTTGAGATTTAATATTTTCTTTAACTAAAATATCCATTTCTTCTTTTGTGTCTTCAACACGTGAGATTCTTCTATCTCTTGTGTTCTGTTGGTGAAGCTTGACTCTGTACTTCTTATCTGAATTCCTAATTTTTTCATTTCTAATATATCCTCAATTTGGGGCTTCTTTGCTGATCCTATTTCAATTTTCAGATATTTGACAGTTTTCTACATTTCCGTTCCACCATCTCTTGCATTTTACTGGAGTTCTTTAAGGGATATGTTAGTTTCCTCTTTAAGGACCTCTATCTTCACATGAGTGATTTCAGGTCTTTGTCTTGTGCTTGAAGTATATTGGAATATTCAGGGCCTGCTGTTTTGGAGGATACCTGGATTCTTGTGTAGTCATATTGTCCTGAGTGTTATTGATGGTGTTTTTACACTGGCATCAAAGAATCTGCCACTAGCATGATTAGAGATACAGATGCTGATTTGTGGGTCTGATTTGTTTTGTGGGTATTTCATGACCTGGTCTCAAAAACACAGGCCGTGGAGGTACTTGCCTTTAATCCCAGCACTCAGCAAAGGCAGGCAGATTTCTGAGTTCGAGGCCTGCTGGGTCTATAAGAGCAAGTTCCAGCACAGGTTGCTACAGGGAAGCCCTCTCTTGAAAACTCAAAAGACCCTCTCAATATAGATATTGATTTGCAATATATATAGAAGAGTTGTCTTTCATGTTGAAACCACTGAATTTATAACAGGTGATACAGAATTGACTTCATTATTCATTAGGTTCAAGATATAATCAGGAATAGGCTTTGTTCCATATACATACCATACATCTGGTTCAATACAAGTCTGCCAGGTCCACTAGCACAAGTAATGCAGAAATAAATCTATTATTGATTGGAAATACACTGAAAGCCTCAGAATTTTATATTAAAAATCATGTCAATTGCAAAGGCTTAGAGAAAGATTTTTCTATTACATGAAAACAATCTAAGGAGATTATAAAGAGGTGTCCTACTTGATCTTTCTTTAACCAAACACCATTACCTGTAGAGAATTTCACAAAGAGTACTCAAAGGAATGATTTCTGGCAAATGAATGTGTTCCACTTTACATAATTTTGAAAATTAAAATATGTATACCACACCACTGACACTTACTCAGGTTTTCAATGGGCAACCGCTTAGAGCTCAGAAAAGGATGATTCAGTAATCAGTTATTTATTGGAAGCTATGGCTATCATGGATATACCTGCAAAAATAAAGACAGAAAATGGTCCAGCATATGTCTCAAGAAAATGAAACAGTTTTTTTCTTATTATAATATAAAACATATTACAGGTATACGAAACAATGCTACAGGTCAGGCAGTTATAGAAAGATCAAATCAAACTATGAAGGATATATTGAACAGAAAGTGATGGAAAATACCCCCAGAAATACATTGCATAATGTTGTATTAAACTTTGATTTTCTTAATGCTAATGAGAGAGGAACAATGGCAACAGAGAGACATTGGGTAATAGAAAAAAACTTCTGAAGTAAATCAGCCAGTGTATTTCAATGATGTGTTTACCTCATGAAGGAAACCAGGAGATGTACTATGTTGGGGAAGGGGTATTACTCTTATTTCCACAGAGGAAGAAAAGCTATGTGTTGACAGAAGTTTCTGTCCCGCCCAGTCCTGGGGCCATTCAGTCCCAAAGAAACACACAGAGGTCTACATTAATTATCAACTGGCCTAGTAGTTCAGGCTTCCTTACTAACTAATTTTTACACCTTAAATTAGCCCATAATTCTTGTCTGTGTTAGCCATGTGGCTTGATACATTTTATCAGCCAGGAATTTTCATCTTGTTTCCTCTGTGTCTGGGTTACAACTGCAGACTGAAACTGTCCTTTTTCCAGAATTATCCTATTCTAATCACCCCACCTATTCTTCCTGCTTGGTCAGCCCTCCTACATTTGCTGCATACTACTGGCAAATCAGCACTGTATTAAACCAGTACAATCAACAACCATTATAGGGTACAAGACCATAGTCCCATAGCAGGTATGATTACAATCAAAATTAATAAAGATTCAGCTTGAAAAAAGAGAAACCTTGAGAAAGAGAAATGGCAGCTCATCCATAGAGATGATGGTCATACAGGTGGTAAGGAAAACTCATAAGGGTTGGGGCAGGGTTCTGTTCTTGTCTGTGCAGGAAAATACTCATCTTCAAAAAATCAAGAAACTTTGGACATTTAGATGCCTACAAAAGAAAAGATAACTATCCAGAAAAGATCATCAAGCAAAGAGAAATCTGACTTATGAGGTCATCTGTAGGCCAAATTTTCATTACCTAAACACACACACACACACACTTCTCAGTATAATAATAGTCAAACTCACTTAAAAATCAAAGCTGGCTTTGGAGTTGGACAATGGCTATTCTTCTCTAAGCCCAAGCATGTTTTTAAAAGGAAAATTCAGAGTTTCTGTCTCATGTCAGAAGCCATTTGGTATGGGGTAAAAAGAAGAAAGAATTTATGAAAAGTTTTACTTTTCTCCATATCTATTTTGTCTCTTTCACTGACTATATGTCTATATAAATAACTTTCATGTTTTCCACAATGAACAATAAATTTTCCTGCAGTAATCTTTGAAGTTTCCAGGATGAAGATGGACCCCCACAACAATGACTCCACCTGGTTGAGAAGACATCATGATGCTGATAGCACTACTTTGAGACTGGTTTGGGGTACTAGCTGCTCAAGATGGTTTCAACTTGGTTACGTGAAATGGTGCACATTCTTACAACGTTGTACCCAAACATCCCAGACTCTTTGAAATATGGATGCCAGGGACTGGATTGATCCTTCCACCCAAACATCCCAAACTCTTTGGGTATGTGGATGCCAGGGGCAGGAGTGATATTTCTAGCCAAACATATAGTTTGTTAAAAAAAAAAAAAACAAACCTCCATACTGAGCTAGAGCGTACACAGTGAAACTCACCACTGTAAACTGTTTTCTTGCCAGTTATGCAGCTGTCACTGCTCTAATTCCAAATAATAATGTTGGATTGTTGGAAACACTATGTCCAAAAAAGCAAAATCTTCGCACGCTGTAATGATGTACCACCACTTAAACCCCAACAGCCTGGCACCAGAGAGGTGAATCTCTTTCTACAAAGAGAATTCTACAAAGTGAATTCCAGGCTATCCAAAGCTACATAATGAGCCCCACTGTCAATGAATAAAAAATCATGACAATAAATAAATTAAAAATGAAATAAAACATAAAAAGAGGAAAAAAAGCAAATCCTAAGCTGTTTTAACTGCATTATTTTTAAAAATTTTCTTGAGGCAATGTCTCAGGGAAAACAAATGATAGCTTTGTAACTCCAGGTGCCAAATTGTCGTAGCTTTTAGAATGACACACCCATGTTTCCTGGCTGAAATGCAAAAAAAAACAAATTCTGCCCATATAATTCCACTTCAGGCTGACTTCTTTTTTCTTAATTTAGTTTAGAAGTCTAAACAAGTTCTTACAGCAGTGTTGCTACTTCTCAGTAAAATGAGGCTGTAGAATAACAATCTATGTGTTAGGAAACCAGTCGTTCAAGGGTACTGTTGCCTAGCACCCTGGAGGTAGCGGCAAACTGATTTCTCTGAATTCAAGGCTAGCCAGGTCTACACAGTGAATTCTACTTCAGTCTTTGCTTCAAAGTGGATGCTGACTGAGGGGCCAAAAAATGAAATAAAATAAAAATGTGTTTTTAATTTACTTTACTTAGTTTTCCTGATTATGAAACATTGAGAGAAAAATAATTCAGTAGTTTCATATGTAAACTCTCATAAAAAAGACATTTCCAGTTTGGCTAGTGTAAATATTAATATATTTCTGCATCCTTAAGGGGGATATTAAGAAGTAATATATGCTTTATGTAGTCGTCAGACTATTAAGAGCCTCGATACTAAATGATTTCTATTTAATGTATTGAGTGATTAAATACAATTCTGCCTTGATTCCAAAAGACTTAATTGACTAAAATTCTGTATTTAGAATGTTTGGCCTTTAATACAGTTTTTTGGTTCATACTATTAATTATTTATTTTGTTTTTTTTAAGACAGAGTTTCTCTGTGTAGCTTTGGAGCCTGTCCTGGAACTACCTCTGTGGACTAGGCTGGTCTTGAGCTCACAGAGATCTACCTGTCTCTGCCTCCCGAGTGCTGGGATTAAAGGCGTGTGCCAACACAGCCCATTTTTCTTTGTTTGTTTGTGTGTGTGTGTGTGTGTTTTGTCGTCACACTACTTTTAAGTCAAACTTTCTTCTTCAAAAATGAAAATCAGAACATGTTGCCCAGAGCTGGCCTGTGGTATCACTGCTCAAAACACCAAACTGGCAGAATTCCGTTTCCCTTTGTTGATTTCAAAGCAAAACCGGGATAGTATCTCAGAAATCAGTTCTCAGCACCCAGAAGTAAGTCAAAGTTGAGGTTTGGTCTGTTTCTAGGAGGGATGGTTGGAAGCCCTCACCTCATCCTGTAGGCTGCCTTAGAAAAACAAAGGGCCTAGAGACAGCATTGGCCTTGGCAGACCCAAAGTGCCTCCTACTAGGTCATTTCAGGGAAGCCTCCATCGCTGCTGCTACTCCAGCTTCCTGTAGTCAGGGCTTCAAGTGCAAGTTCGATTTACTGAAATTTAAAACTGCAGGTGTGGGACAGGTGGGTCGCTTTGTGCAAGCAGTCATTAGGGAGAGTCTCCTGCCACTCAGGACGCATTACCCAATCAGGGCCTCAGGTGTGCCAGCCACTCAGAAAGGGCGGAGGGCTCTTCCATTGGCCATGCTCAACTTAGCTATGTGGCTGAGCCAGAGTGAGCTGGCCGGTGTGTAGTGCTGTGAGGGAGCGAGTACAGGCTAATGGAAGCAGCATCATGGTGAGCGGGGTCCACTGTCCCCAGGCGGGAATGAGCTGCTGCTGCCCTGTGGGAGCAGATGTGGTGGGTCCTCTCCAGGATTGGATGGCAATGCTCCCCTTGCAGTCCGTGCAACTCCTGGCCCCAGGACTGCACCCTCCGAATCCCTTGGCTCTGCATCTGCTCAGGGCACCGGCTACAGTGGACTGTGTGTTGATAAATTTTTTGTGGGTGAGCTGACCTTTCTATTGTGCCTGTAGTACTTTTGCTCTCTCTGTGTAATGCAAGTTTCTAAAACCCGAGAGCCCTAGATTCTCTACTGTGTTCTAGAAGGTTTTCACTTCGGATTTAACACTTATCGTCCATTTGGAGTTAATTTTCTGGAGGTTGTAATGTCAGTGTATAATTAATTTGTATATATTAATATATTTGCATATAGATACCAGCCACATTTGTTAGTAACTGCATACTGAGTGTTCTTGGCTCATTTGACTGTGTTTTTATTTCTACATTTGCTATTATACGCAGCTGATCATTTTATTCTTTCCCAAATAGTACCATCTTTATTGTAGTTGTATGAGAAGTTTTTATAAATATTTATTTTATTTATTTATTATGTATACAATATTTATTCCTGAAGGCCAGAGAGGGAGCCAGACCTAATTACAGATGATTGTGAACCTCCATGTGGTTGCTGGTTATTGAACTCAGGACCTTTGGAAGAGCAGGCAATGCTCTTAACCACTGAGCCATCTCTCCAGCCCATATGAGAAGTTTTGAAGTAAGATGGGTCACTATATTTACTATTTATTCACTAACTAGTTGACCTTACTTTTCTGTCCATATTACCTTTTGATTTTAGTTTTCTGTTATTGATAACATAAATTGTTAGAATTTTATAGTTCAAATTATTTTGTCCCTGTTTCTGTTTGTTTTTTGACCGAGGGTTTCTCTTTGTAGCCCTGGCTGTCCTGGAACTCACTCTGTAGTCCAGGCTAGCCTCAAACTCAGATGTGCCTGCCTCTGCCCCCTGAGTGCTGAGATTAAAAATGTGTAGCACCATGCCCAGTTTTATAGTTCAGACTCTTAAATGACATAATATTGAGGCTTCTTATCTGCAGCCATAGAATTTCCCTCTTTTTATGGTGTTTCTTAATTTTTTTAAATTATAATTTTAAAGTTCTGGTTTATTGATATTGTTACATTTCTAAATATTTCTGGCCATTTTATCCATGATGACTATAAGAGGCATGGGGGTATGTCTTTTAAAATTTTCCATACATACTCTATTTATGTGTGTGCATGTTTTGCTTGCATGTATGTATGTTCACCACATGTTGGGTACCTCATAAGCCTCATGGCCTTCAGGAAAATGATCTGTGCCAGCCAAAGAATTAAACTCAAGTCAGCACCACTTTTGCAGGTACTTGGGTAATAACTTCCTTCGTCTCTCCCCATGATTTTTTCCCCTACACATTGAAACACAGTAGGACTTTGGAAAAAGGCTTCTACATGACACTTATCCCAACAAAGCTTCAGTCATAGCTTCGTGGGAACTCCCTAGCAATGTAGCAAAGCACCTGTGACCTCTACAGTAAGGATGGGTTCTAGTGGGTGGTAAACCAAGCTCAGGGCAAGGATCTAAGGAGGAAGGATTTGTGATAAGAATAAGTATCCTTCTATTGATGAAGAATGCAAAGTACGTGGGACCTCTTTCATAAGGATGGGTTCTATTCACTGTAAGATTGAGCTCAGGATTAGCGCCTAAAAAATGTTGGGGGATTCAGGAAGGCTGACTCCGTAGAATAGCAGATCACAAGATTGTTAGACATTTGCTTCAGAATTTGTTCTTCTTTTGAAGAAAATAGGTCTGTGTGTTTAGCAGGTCTGGTTCCTCCAATGCTTTCTTTAAGCTGTGCCTCTTACAATCACATTTGTGTTTGGTGACCACAGAGGACAGAAAACAGCACCAGATCTCCTGGAACAAGAGCTAGAGATGATGGTGAGCCACCATGTGGATCCTGGAAACCAAAGTCAGGTCTTCTTCAGGACCAGACGCACCCTTAAGTTCTGAACTATCTCTCCATTCATAAACTTGACAGATCTAAAACGTTTTTTAGGGTGTATGTGCACATGCACAGGCTGAAGAGAGTTAAGAGAGTTGAGGTTAACTAAAAATGTGTCTTTGGGGGCTAGCAAGAGGGCTCAGTCGGTAAGCAGGTTCATTTTGTTAACTTAAATAAGCTATAGTTAGTTTGGCCTCAGCACAAGTCTGCAGGGCATTTTCTTGATTAATGATTGATATAGTAGGGCTCTGCCCACTGTGGGCAGGACTACCCTCAGAAGGTGGTCGTGAAGTGTATAAGAAAATAAGCTGGGCAAGTCATGAGATCAGGTGAACAAAGCAGCATTCTTCCAGGTTCCTGCCTTGAGTTTCTGCCCTGACTTTCCTTCCTGAGGGACTATAACCTGTAAGCCAAATAAACTCTTTCCTCCCTACTTTAGCTTTGGTCAGTATTTTATCACATTAGCAGAAATCAAACAGTGGCAGAAGGCAAAAGAACTTTCTCTCAATTGAGGACCTCAATATGATTCTTTAAACTGTTGATGGAATAAACTAACTCCCTCGAGTTATCCTTTCGCTTCTCTGTGCTTTGGTGTGCATGCACCCACATACATATACAGCATAAAATGTATGTTAAAAATGACAAGTCTTGTGCTTTGACTAACAAGATAACACAGTTTATAAGAGTGATTGTGGAGTAAGCCTGATGAATGGAGTTTAATCCCTGGAAGCTGTGATACAAGGTTAAATCTCCCGAAATGTCCTCCAGACATGTGTTGTGCCATTAGTCTGACCACATGCATACCACACATACACACAATAATTGCTTAAAATGTGTCAAGTTTCATCTAAATGTCACAAAGTAGCTGAGAGTTAAAGAACAACTAGTTCTTTCAGCAGTGAAGTAACTGACCTTCTAAGGTATTTAATAAGTATACTCAGATCACAAAGCCAGTCGCTATATAGGGGATTTAAGGACAGACAAATACTTTGCTCTTACCTCCAATTCGCAGAAGCTCTGGAGGTCATAAGGACATCTCTAAAAGTGTAGCTCCTCCAGGAAGTCACCTCATGATCAGAGAAGCCGTGTACATTCCAGGGGTTGGACTCAAAAAGGGTACATTTTATGTGAAGGAGGAGCCACATGGAGGGAAATTGTTTTGAAGCAAAGTCACATGATCAGCAAGACCCTGAACTAGCCCAACTGGTAGCACACCTCATGGAGAGAAATGAAGAGAGACAAGGGGCTCTTTCTAATTCTCTTAAAACAACAATCCAGTCAAGCATGCCAACTGACCTTACCAACACATGCAGCAAAATGTTACTGTTTGGTCACTTACATGGCCTTAATCACCTAACAAGAAAGTATACGGTCTGAGATAGAGCTCCACATTTAAAAATACTGACTGCTCTTCCAGAGGACCTGGGTTTCATTTCTAGAAACCAGATGGATGCTTGTAAGCATCTATCATCACCGTTCTGGCATCCTTGGGCCCTGCACTACATGAACATAGTGAATAAATGAATCTTTTCAAAATATACCTGTTGTACATTGGGGAAATGATTTTGCTTTTGTTTCCACAGGAGGAGAAAAGCTATAGATAGCATCAAAATGGATAAAGATTAGATTTGAACAAGAGACAGCTCTTAATTAGAAGAAATGATAGTTCATTAAGCACCATGGCCATTTATTCTAAACTAACCTATAAAACTAACAGATACTTATCATTTGGTCACATATAACTTGCCAAAAGAGAATCTTCCCAAAATTAGGGTTGGGGAGCGTTTTGTTTCTCTCTTTTCAGAAAAATAAAAGTATCCAGCTAAGGAATCTGAGGACTACTGGACAAATGAGACATGTGAAGAAAAGGGGTATGTCTTCCAGAAAAATGTCTCAAAAAAAAGAGTAAATTGGCCTATGGTATACCACATTTCCAACAGGGTAAAATTTCATAAATCTTTCCAAATATTTGTTTCTGCTATCGTCTACAGATATGTAATACAAATGATGTTTTTGTAGTCTCAGCCCAATGAAAGATTAAAGTTGGATTTGGAGTGTGGCTCTCTCCTTCTCTAAACCCAGGCAAGCTTATTAAAGTAAAATTTAAAATCTCTCTCATATCATAAGAGTCACCTGATATGGGGCAGAAGAAAAACTAGATTTTGAGGACTATTTTATTGCTACTAAGCTCATAATTCTTTGGTTTTATTTTGACCCCATATGACGTTTTTTCTTAAGGTATTATATATATATATATACTATATATAATATATATATGGTATTATATATATATACATATACAATGCACATATACATATACACACATACATATGTCTTTTTGTCATGATATTAATGGTTATATAGAGTACTAATTCTGGAAAATGGTTTTATTTGCCTTCCTGCATATGATTTCTGATTGAGTATCTATCAGTTTTCCTCAGTGAACCAGGTACCTTTGAAGTCTCCTTAAGGAGGAAGGGGCCCCACAATGACAACTCCTCCAGAACTATGATAACACCACTAAGCTAAAAAACACCACCTAAGGATCGACTTTGGACTACAAACTGCTGAGAACAATTTTGGGATTTTTAGCTGAGGTGACTAATCTAACAGACTAACAGACTACTCTAGCCAGGACTTGAGACAAGTCCTGCAGTTTCCCATTATGCAGAGACTGGACAACAAATGATGTAGCTATTCCTCCCAGGACTTGACAATTGACCCAGCCTTTTCCTTTCAGGATCCCCTAAAGATACCATTGCCCCCAGACAACAGGAAGTAAATTTAAAAATATGACATCCACATACCCAAGAGATGGGGTGGGCAGTGTTTGGTCATTCAATGGGTTGTGGATACTTGTCATTTTTTTGGGGGGGTTAGTTACAAGTTGTTGTTGGTAATAGTCAGGTCAAAAGCTAAATAAAGGAAATTATAGCCAGAGTTTTTGTTTTAGAAAGAGAAAAGGGGAATATAGATATGATAGGATAAAAAATGGATTATTGAATCTACCGTGAAAAGAAAAAAAGGAGAGTATAGATTTAAGATAAAAAAGGTAGATTAGTGAATCTACTTTTTAAAAAGCAACTACTAGTTTTAAATGTTTTACATTAGATTGGACTTTTATATTTTGTATACTGAGATTTATTTTGTTAAAACACTGTACATACATTTCTACTCTTTCCCAAGGTATTATACATTTAAAACTCATTTAATAATGTAATGCAAATTTCTAGTCCTTGAAAGTTATTATTACCAGCTCTTTAGGATAATAAGAAAATGCAGGTTAGTAGTTAAATCACCTACTATAATCAAACTTGTAGTCATAATAGGTATATTTTCAAGGTCAAACAAAGATACATTTTAGATAGACAGGCCATCTTCAAAAACTTCAAAGATCTACAGAATATGTCATTTAAGATGTTTTAATAGCATAGGTTCTTTTTTTAATTTTTTTGACAATGAGACATGTCTGCTCTTGGCAGCACCAATCTACTTCAGAGAAGATAATGGACATTGAAGAAACTCAACATTAAGTTTACTTTCTTTGTGGCAAAAGAAAGTCACTGGGCAAGAAAATGTCCTTACCTCGACTGGTGACATGCTGTTCTAATTCAACAAGCAGGACACAAGAGAGTGGCTGCCAAACATTGTCCAAACAAGGAGGGACAGCCCTTCAAAATATCCTGCTTCTTAGAGAAATCTGTCAGAAATGCTAGACGTGTACGCTGAAGATAGATGCCCCAATGTTGCAGAGGAACTTCAGCTGACTGTCTAGGCAGCCAGTTGTTTCTGTTATTACTCACACTTTTTGCAAGTCATTTGCTCATACTTCTTGCTTACTCAGTTAATATTATTTCCTTTTTGGGTCTCTGAGGGAGTTGAACACTAGATAGTTATAGTTTTCCTTATTTACCAGATGCAGAACGCAATTTATGAAAGTAAGTAAATTACATACAAGACTTTGGACTCATCAAGATAGCATAGATATGGAGTATTTTCTCTAAATTTGTCTAATGGAATTGGACAAGACATCGTTGTTCTATTTATTGCCTGTATATATTATATATCGTTATGGTACTTCTGTATATAGTTTTTCTATATTAGTCATAGCCTTTTCTCATTTTAGACAGAAAAGGGAAATATAGTAATATTTATGTTTTGATAATAAAGTTTGCCTAAAGCTCAGAAAGGTAAAACTAAGCCCTAGAGGTCAGGTAGTGGTAGCTCACACCTTTAATCCCAGGAGGCATCTCCCAAGAGGCAGATGAATCTCTATGAGTTCAAAGCTATCCTGGGCCACACAAGATCAATACTTAAGCAAATCCAGGTAGTGCTGGCTCACTCCTTTAATCCCAGTACTAGGGAGTTACATGGCTTTAATCCCAGCACTAGGGGGAATATAAACTAGAGAGGCAAGAGAGTCTTAGTCTATTTAGTCCGCTTAGTCTGCTGTCACCCAGCCTTAGTTCAGGTTAAGACTTCTCTAGTAGCTTGACTGCCTTCCTTTTCTGGTTTTAGTTTGAACTCTTATATTAGCTTCTCAATTTTTATTATTCACTCTACGAATCAGGTGCCTTAGGCAGGCAAGGTGAAACAACATCACATTTTTACATAATTGTACAAATGCACCATAAACAAATACAACTTTTCCTTACACAGTTAAACAAATGTTCTTTTCCATAACAGACATCTTTTTTTATTTTACATACTAATCCCAGTTCCCTCTCACTTCCCTCTACCCTCTTCTCCAACTTCCTCCCAACCCATCCCTCTCCATCCACTTTTCAGAGAGGGTAAGATCTATCATAGGGAGTCAACAAAGTCCTACACATCAGGAGGCAGAACTAGGGCTCTCTCTCCTGTATCTCGGCTAAGTAAGGTATCCCTCCATGGGCGCCAAAATGACAGTTCATGCACAAGGATAAATACTGGTTCCACTGACAGTGGCCTCACAAACTGCCCAAGTCACACAACTGTCATCCATATGGTTATTAAATACCTTAGAAGGTCAGTTACTTCACTCCTTTACTTTTTAAAAATGTATTTAAATGTATATGATTCTTCTCCCTGTATGTTTGGTGATGGTGCATTCCTGCAATACACAGAAACCAGGAAAGGGCATTTCATGGAACTAGAGTTACAGTTTTTGTGAGCCACCACATTAACTGCTGAGCCATCTCTTCTACTTACGTTTTTGTATGAGTAAGATCAGTATAGATTTTGGTGATATCTTTAGTTTTGTTTTATTTGTCTGTAACTGTTTAAAATGGGGTTGATTTGTGTGGAGATCTATTTACTAACCTTACAGTTTAAACTGGTGCCTTCCTGCTTTTGTGAAATAAGTGCAGACCTAGAATGAATGTTGAACTGTTTGGAGGAATTTCCAGTGAGGCCTTGAGTTTTTGTCTTTTGCTTTAATTTGTTTTGGTTGTAGCCACGTGGTAGTAGTACACACCTGCAATCTCAGAACTTGGGAGGCAGAAGCAGGTGGATCTCTGTGAGTTCAAGGCCAGCCTGGTCTACAAGAGCTAATTCCAGGACGACTAGGACTGTTAAACAGAGAAACCTTGTCTTGAAAAACATTATTTTGATTGGTTTTATTGTTCTTCTCACTACTGTTGATCTATTTGGCTGACTCTCTGTATATCTGTTAGTAGGCAGTCCTTTTTCAATAACATAATCAGTAGCCTAGACATGAGAGGGTGATCCTCCATTTCAGTTTCCTTCTAAAATGAATTGGTGGTTACATCACAGCCTCGGTGTCATGAAATAAATGCGTGAAGCTCACTGGATTATGTAGATGCAATCTCAATGAAATACACATTTGTAATCCTGCCAATCTCACCCACCTGCCACACACATGTATGGATATTTTAGGACTCAGTGACCTTTCAGGATGTGCTTGTGAACTTCACTCAGGAAGAGTGGGCTTTGCTGGACCCTTCCCAGAAGAGTCTGTACAAAGATGTGATGCTGGAGACCTGCAGGAACCTCACTGCTATAGGTAAGAATGTGAGTTTTCATCTGCTTTCTAAATAAGGGGGCAAGTGTTTCTTGGTTACCAGTGCTCTACTATAAATTATGCTGTGTTAAAGGAAGAACATGGTGAGGAATTCAGGAATGGTTACAAGGTTCACTGAAGCTTGAAACTTAAATTTTTCAAAATTTCCAACAATATTTACATTTTCTGGTACTATATTTTAGGCTACAAATGGGAAGCCTACAAGAGTGAAGAACCTTGTCAAAGTTCTAGAAGAAATGGAAGGTAATTCTCATGTGAAAGCTAGTACAAAGGTCCCTTTGAAGGAATTTTAACATCCCCTGGTAGTTTCTGGGCAATCAACAGGAAAAAAAAAACAAGCACAGCTTTAAATGTATTGATAATTATTACATTTTCACAAAGCTTTATTCTTCAGTGTAAAGTAGCTGTTTTGTGTTTCTAATACATTTCACTAAGAAACAACACTAGGACCCTGGTATTAAAATATCTCTTTTTTTAGCCATAGTCCTGTGAGCTGTAAACAAACTATAGAGCTAGCAAGTCCATTTATTTTCAAATCATTCATGTTTGACACCTTAATTAGGGGATCGGTGTATGTCTAAGACCTTATAGTACACAAATAGACCACAGTGAAGCAAGCAGTACTCAAAGATGCTTGTAGTGATGCACCAAAATACAGTGAGAGGGACAGTCAATGGAAGGCAGCAAAGTAGATAGGAGCACTCAGGTGTCCTGCCAGATAAAACTTAAGCAGCCAGGGCAGTGTGACATTGAAAGAGTCTGCCTGCCTACTATAGAAACATCCACGAAAAAGGAGCTCCTCGATGCTTCTGAGGACAGTTTCTCTGTCTGCCACTCTGTGGGTGTACCATACTGTACATCACGCTTTTCCTACTTTTGTTTATTGTTTTCTTTTTAAACCTAGTTTTTCTTAAGTGACTAAACAGGTGGAAGATGGTATCTCAAAGTTGTTTTGATTTGCATTTCCCTGATCACTAAAAAAGTTGAACATGACCTTAAGTATCTTTTGGCAATTTGCACTTCTGTTGAGAATTCTCTGTTCAGTTCAGTACCCCATTTCTAATTGGATATTTTAGAATTTTAATGTCTAGTTTCCTGAGTTCTTTATATATTTTGGAGATCAGACCTTTGTCTGATGTGGGGTTGGTGAAGATCTTCTCCCATTCAGTGGGTTGCCTTTTTGTCTAAGTGGCTGTGTCCTTTGTTTTACAGAAGCTTCTCAGTTTCAGAAGGTCCAATTTACTCAGTGTTTCTCTTATTGTCTGTGCTGCTGAGGTTATACGTAGGAAGTAGTCTCCTGGGCCCATGTGTTGCAGGCTACTTTCCACTATCTGTTCTATCAGGTTCAATGTGGTCAGATTTATATTGAGGCATTTAA
Organism: Arvicola amphibius; assembly: GCF_903992535.2. NCBI lineage: Eukaryota > Metazoa > Chordata > Mammalia > Rodentia > Cricetidae > Arvicola > Arvicola amphibius. Next base: position 81,041,610 of record NC_052054.1, read on the forward strand.
TCCATTTGGATTTGATTTTTGTGCATAGTGATAGTTGGGGATATATCTTCATTCTTCTACAGGTTGACATCCAGTTATGCCAGCACCATTTGTTAAAGATGCTTTCCTTCTTTCATTGTATAATTTACCTCCTTTGTCAAAAATCATAATTTGTGAATTAATATCTGGGTCTTTGATTTGATTCCATTAGTCAACATCTCTGTTTTTGTGTTAATACCAAGCTGTTTTCATTACTGTAGCTCTGTAATAGAGTATGAAGTCAGGAATGATAATGCCTCTGGAAGTTCCTTTATTGTATAGGATTGTTTTGACTATCCTGGGTTTTTTGTTTTTCCATATAAAGTTGATTATTGTTCTCCCAAGGTCTGTGAAGAATTTTGTGGGTGTTTTGATGGGGATTGTATTGAATCTATAGATTGCTTTGGTAGAATTGCCATTTTTACTCTGTCGATTCCACCAATGCAAGAGCATGGGAGATCCTTCCATTTTCTGGTATCCTCTTCAGTTTCTTTCTTCAAAGCCTTAAATTTCTTGTAAAATAGATCTTTCACTTCCTTGGTTAGTGTTACCCCAAAATACTTTATGCTATTTGTGGCTATCGAGAAATGTGATGCTTCTGATTTCCCTCTCTGCTTCTTTATCCTTTGTGTATAGGAGCGCTACTGATTTTTTTGAGTTGATCTTGTATCCTGCCACATCACTGAATGTATTTATCAGCTGTAGGAGTTCTTTGGTATAGTTTTAGGGGTCACTGATGTACACTATAATATCATCTGCAAATAACAAAAGTTTGACTTCTTGCTTTCCAATTCGAATCCCCTTGATTTCCTTATGTTGTCTTATGGCTATTGTTAGAATTTCAAGCAGTATATTGAAGAGATATGGAGAGAGTGGACAGTCTTTTCTTGTTCCTGAATTTAGTGGAATAGCTTTGAGTTACTCTGATTTAATTTGATGTTAGGTGTCGGCTTGCTGTATGATGCTTTTATTATATTTAGGCATGATCTTTGTATCCTTAGGTTCTCCAAGACTTTTATCATAAAGAGGTGTTGAATTTTCTCAAATGCTTTTTCAGCATCTAATGAAATAATCATGTTTTTTTTCTTTCAGTTTATTTATATGGTGGATTACATTGATAGATTTTCATATGTTGAACCAGCCCTGCGTCTATGGGATGAAGCCTACTTGATCATAATGGACAATTTTTTTGATGTGTTCTTGGATTCAGTTTGCCAGTATTTTATTGAGAATTTTTGCATCGATGTTCATGAGTGAGATTGGTCTGTAATTCTCTTTCTTAGTTGAGTCTTTGTGTGGTTTTGGTATCAGAGTAACTGTAGCTTCATAAAAAGAGTTTGGCAATGACTCTTCTGTTTCTATTATGTGAAACACATTAAGGAGTATAGGTATTAGCTTTTCTTGGAATTTCTGGTGGAATTCTGCATTAAAGCAATCTGGTTCTGGGCTTCTTTTGGTTGGGAGGTTTTTGATGACAGCTTCAATTTCCTCGTGACTTATAGGTCTATTTAAATTGTTCACCTGGTCTTGATGTAACTTTGGTATATGGTACTTATCTAAAAAAAAGTCCATTTGTTTTACTTTTTCCAATTTTGTTGCAGACAGGATTTTGTAGCAACACCTAATGATTCTTTAAATTTCCTCAGTGTCTGTTGTTATGACCCCCTTTTCATTTCTGATCATGTTAATTTGTGTGTTCTCTCTCTTCCTTTTGATTAGTTTCGATAGGGGTTTGTCAATCTTGTTGAATTTCTCAAAGAACCAGCTGTGTTTCATTGATTCGTTGGATGGTTTTCTGTGTTTCTATTGTTGTTGTGGTTGTGGTTGATAATTGGGGCAGACTGAGGGGCCAGTGACAAAGCCCCACTTTTAATGTGCATAGGAGATGACTGCAGCTGAGGACATATCCTGTCCGAACCCCAAGGGCAGCCCAGTACAGATGCCTGAATACTAACACTTGTGGTACAAGATGAACATGCCAGAGGCATTTCTTTACATCATTTTTATAACTTATATGTTTCTACATGACTTTGAAGTGAGAATGTCTTGCTTTTACATTTTCATCATGTTCAGAAATGGATTCGTTAACTGAGCCTGCTTAGGAATAGACAGAACTCTAGATAAATGTGTAGAGGCTCCCTTAGTCAAATCCACATGCTTCCTTTGCTTTGGAAAAACATTGTTTTGGAAACAACTCCCATGCTTTCCCTGCCTCCTGCAGGTAACAATTTTTCTCATCGCTTCTGTCTTAACTGTTGTGATGGCTAATCTTGGAAGTCAAATTTTCTATATCTGGAATTTACTAAAACCCAATGGGTATACCGATGAGGGATTTTTCTAAAGGTTTTGAAATTAAAGACCTGTCTTTAATCTGGATCATTTGAGGTAATATCCACTTTCATATGCTTGGTTGTTGTGCCCATATCTAACCCAGCACTCAGAAGGCTAAAGCAGCCAGATTTTTGGAGTTTGAGGCCAGCCTTATCTACAGAAATGAATTCCAGGGATTCACAGGAAAACCCTGTCTCAAAAACAACCAAAAGAAAAAAAAAAACAATCAGACAAAGAATAAAATCTGCCTTAAATCTGGATCACACTTTCTGGTAGTCTCCTAAATATATGAAGGATGCTTGTTGTGTTCGGTGGTTGTACAATGATGTTGGGATAGACCAGCAAAATCTATTAAACCAAAAGCAAGCTTTATTCTAGAGAAAGAATAAAACCATCATGGGCACACAAAGCTTGTCACCTATAGCTGTGACTACAGCCAGAGATCAGTTTCTGAAACTGTGGCCCTGGGGGCTGTTTTGGAGCCTCTTTCTACAGTAGAATCAAGCACCAGGTGTGTGTCAAAGAGCTTTTACATGATCGTAGTGGATAATTTTTCTAATGTGTTCTTGGATTCGGTTTGCCAGTGGGAAGTATTCTACAACATATGGGCACAGGAGACTGTTTCCTACGTATAACCCCAGCAGCACAGACATTAAGGGCAACATTGAATAAATGGGACCTCCTGAAGCTGAGCAACTTCTGTAAAGCAAAGGACACTGTCACTAAGACACAAAGGCAGCCTACTGACTGGGAAGAGATCTTCACCAACCCTGCAACTGACAAAGGTCTGATCTCTAAAATACATAAGGAACTCAAGAGACTAGACTTCAAAATGCTAATTAACCCATTTAAAAAATAAGGCGCTGAACTGAACAGAGATTTCTCAACAGAAGAAGTCCAAATGGCCAAAAGACACTTAAGGTCATGCTCAACCTCCTTAGCAATCAGGGAAATGAAAATCAAAACAAATTTGAGATACCATCTTACACCTGTCAGATTGGCTAAAATCAAAAACACCAATGATAGCCTTTGCTGGAGAGGTTGTGGAGTAAGGGGTACACCCATCCATTGCTGGTGGGAATGCACACTTGTGCAACCACTTTGGACAGCAGTGTGGCGGTTTCTCAGGAAATTCGGGATCAACCTACCCCAGGACCCAGCAATTCCACTCTTGGGAATTTACCCAAGAGATGCCCAATCATATTACAAAAGCATTTGTTCAACTATGTTTATAGCAGCATTATTTGTAATAGCCAGAACCTGGAAACAACCTAGATGCCCTTCAGTGGAAGAATGGATGAAGAAACTGTGGAATATATACATATTAGAGTACTACTCAGTGGTAAAAAACAATGACATCTTGAATTTTGCATGCAAATGGATGGAAATAGAAAACACTATTCTGAGTGAGGTAACCCAGACCCAAAAAGATGAACATGGATGTCCTCACTCATAATCGGTTTTTAGCCATAAATAAAGGACATTGAGCCTATAATTCGTGATCCTTGAGAAGACAATAAGAAGGTGAAACCAAAGAAAAGCATATAGTTATCCTCATGGATATTGGAAGTAGACAAGATTGCCGGGCAAAAATTGGGAACTTGAGGGTGGGGTGCGTTGAGGGCAAGGGGCGATGGGGAGAGAAATGCGTGAAGGGGAGGATCGGGAGAGATGGGGAAATGGGATGCTTGGGATATAGGAAGGGTGGATATGGGAGCAGGGAAGCATATATCCTAATTAAGGGAGCCATCTTATGATTATTAAGAGACTTGACTCTAGAGGGGTTCCCAGGCATCCAGGGAGATGCCCCCAGCTAGTTCCTTGGACAGCTGAGGAGAGGGAGTCAGAAAAGGCCAGATCCTATAGCCATACTGATGATTATCTTGCATATCACCATAGAACCTGCATCTGGCGATGGATGGAGATAGAGACAGAGCCCCACATTGAAGCACCGGACTGAGCTCCCAAGGTACTGACGAGGAGCAGAAGGAGGGAGAACATGAGAAAGAAAGTCAGGACTGTGAGGGAACCTTCATCTGGCAATGGATGGAGATAGAGACAGAACCACAAATTGGTGCACTAGACTGAGCTCCCAAGGTCCAAATGAGGAGCAGAAGGAGGGAAAACATGAGCAAGGAAGTCTGGACTGCGAGGAGTGCTCCCATCCACTGAGATGGTGGGGCTGATCTATTCGGAGCTTACCAAGCCCAGCTGGACTGCGACTGAAAAAGCATGAGATAAAATCAGACTCCCTGAACAGGGCGGACAATGAGGGCTGCTGAGAAGCCAAGGACAATGACACTAGATTTGGATCCCACTATGCATACTGGCTTTGGGGGAGGGCACTGACCTGTTTGGATGCTCACTTTCCTGGACCTGGATGGAGGGTGGAGGAACTTGGACTTGCCACAGGTCAGGGAACCCTTACTGCTCTCTGGTCAGGAGAGGGAGGGGGAATGGAGGGAGGAGGGGGATTAATGGGAGGCGGAGAGGAGGCAGAAATTTTTTAATAAAAAAGAAGAGCTTTTACAACCTTAAGGTCAAGCTTAAAGTCACATTACATTGTTAGTTTTACAACTTTTTCTTTATAGAAAATTAGAATGTTAACTTAGAGTGTTTGTGAAAGTTAGCGGCTGGCACAGCCACTTTTCACTGTGCCTGAAAGAATGTAAGGCAGAGAGTAGAGTTACATACAGGGACAGTTAAACCTTAGAAGAATACAAGCAGAGGGTCCCGTAGAGGCAATAGCTAGAAGCTAACCTTTTTGCTAGTGCCACATCCACGGCTCTCCAGCCTGTGTGACAAAATGCCTCTCAGGTGGAGGCCCTTTCAAAATGAGGGGATCATGCTTCCTGGAGCTTAGCCCCCCCCCCCCCCCGGCTCCCTGGCAGTCTGCTTGTGTTGTGGTGCCTGATGGGCCTCAAGGACCTCGTTCACTTTGTTCCTGGTGATGGTTCTTTGCGTTGGCTCTGCTGTTTTCTTTCTCCGTCTTATTTTTCTCTTTCAAAAAACTTAATCTGTTCAAGGAACCAGGAAATATTCCCAACGGCTCCTTGAATATGGAGGAACTGATGCGTCAATTCCCTCCCTTGATTCAGGCCATTAATGTTATGATTTAGACTGCGGCTTGCTCTCTGGGGGAACTTATGGATACCCTAGAATAAAAGGAGCTCATGATAGTAGAAGATGGGTAAATTATGAAGAAAAACATATGGAGTGACATTAGTTACCATCTATGGAGAGGCTAGCCAGAATGAGAAACCTTTGGTGCATTTTATATAGTAAAAAAAGCAGGCTATTCTTGACAATATGAAGCCAGCCATTCAATATTGGAGCAAACCCTGGGGGTGGAATCCTAAAGAATACATTTGGGTTACCTTCAGGGCAGACATGATTTAGGGCCATGAGAAAGTTAGCAGTTGGTTAATGGTGTGAGATGAATTTCAAAGAAAAGCTCTGCCCACCTGATCCTGACCGCAAGACTTGATAAGAATAATCAACTGCCTATAATCATTTTTTATATGTAAGCTTTTGTGTCTGCCAACTTCCTTCTGTAATCTCATAAAAGTGATGCTTGGATTGTAGTAAATTTGCAGCAGATTCAAACCTCATTAGAGTTGTGTCTGTCTGTCATTTGCCGAATCCTGGGTTCTCCTTAGCCTTCACCCCTGTTCTCCCTAGGTCTTCGATCTCCAAGAGAGTCGTCCACAGCATGCTACTACCTGCCTAGCTGGAAAGGTAAAAGCTTCCCTATATACATAGTGGTTGCCAGAATGTCTGTTCTTAAGGCAGAAAGTGTTTGCTAAAGGTTAACAGTGGCTGACGCCAGCTCTCTCTCTCTCTCTCTCTCTCTCTCTCTTTCTCTTTTCAAAAATGTGATTGGTCTTAAAAGTTTTTATTTCTGTATTTCTGTAATGGACCTTTAATTTCTATATTTTATTCCTGGACTCTTCATTATTGAAGAAGGAAGCTCTCTCTTTGCCTGCTTGTCCTAGCTCTGGCTACCAAGTTCACTCCTTTACCAGCATTAGAGTCTGCTTCCTTGAAATTTTGGTATAAATTGAAGACAAGCTGGAATATCCAGCCTCATGAATTTAACAACTACTAGACTCTTCAAATTTCTATTGTTTGGCAGTCATTTTTGGATTACCTGGACAATAGCTTGTAAGACAGTCTAATAAATACACTTTCTACATATATTGAGAGATCATTCTACCAGTCCTATTCATGTAGACAACTTTGAATAATGGTGTTGTGAGTTTTTTTTTTCACCTGCACATTGAGGAAGATGTGATGGCATTAGTGCGCATAAACACTTTTTTCCTAGTCTCATTATTCTCTAATTACTCAACTTTCCCTGAAGACTACTCTTTATTATTATCCATTTGCCAACAGTTTGTTCTCAATTTCAGAAATAAGACTCCAAAGGAATGGAGCCATCATGCAGCTTTTTGGTGGGAGAGAGACTTATTATCTGTTTTTAATCTGTGATCTAGTTCTTGCTTTTCTTTCCTGGTTATCTGAAGTCCTTGTAACAACCAGGTAAAATTTACCTTCAGTTCATCTTGTAGAACTTTAAGACAATTCTGAAGCCATTACGGACAACTCACAGTACTTCCCCACCTCCCCTGGGAACCAAGGACATAACAGCTATGCATGCATGTACTGAGATGTTGGGAACTTTCCATCTCCCTGATTAGTGGCAAGATAACCCTTAGGTGTTGACTCAGTTACTGATGTTTTGACTTAGTCTCTGGGAAGGGGCAAAGTGACCCTCAGAAGTTTTCCCTTACCTCATCTGATCTGGCAACCACTCTCTAGCCAATTATTGGTAATAGCCTTTTTGAATAAGCCAATCATAACAGTTAAAGAACAACCTCCAGACACCACTTCCTTCTGTGGTCTTTCCCTTTAAAAATAGCCTATACCAGACACTCAGGGTCTTCTAGCCTCCCGATTGCTGGAAGTCCCTGTCATGAATTAATAAAATTAATTATTAATTTAATAATACAGAATTAATAAAAATCCTCAAGCTTTTACATCAGTTGTGATATGAGAGATGGTCTCTTGTGGTGACTCCTCCTCCTCAGTGATTGGATGCTAGGGCCCAACAATCTGCCCTCAGTATGGTGTCACATACATGTTGTGCCCAGATTACAACCAACAGAGAGACTACCAGAAACCAGAGAAACCCAGACTGCAATAAGCAAGGTTTATTGTTAGTGTAATATGAACTAGTTCGGTACTGTCTCCAACACTCCCTCACAGCGAGGTAGAGAGGAGTTTGGAGTCCCTCTGTTGGGTTTGCTTTTTTAAAGGTACAGAGCACAAGCTAGCCCTTAAGCCATCACAGGGGTTTGGCAGGGTGCAAGATCTTTGCTCCCTCTCCCATCCTGTTTTGTCAGCTTGTTCTTTGTTTTCAAAGCAAGGCAACCCTGCCCCTGAATCAGGCCATCTTTATCAGGCTCCACCAGCCAGGTGGCCAGGAGTCCTTGTGCTTAGGAATTTCCCAAATGGAGGGGCAAGGTCACTATCTTTCTGGGAACGTGAAGCTAGTTTCTAATTTTAAAACGTTTTGCTAGGAAATTCCTTCTCATCCCTTTGAGAAAGGGATGTGTGTTATGCCCAAATCTGGGGATCCCCACAAAGACCAGCAAAGGAGACTGAGTCCCATATGTAAAAGCAAAGAGCCTTTATTTAAATCAAGTTTGCAAACTCAGTCTCTCCACATGTCCAACGTATTGGAATAAGTGGAGAGTCCCGAGCTCCATTAGAATAGGGTTTTTATAGTAGTAAATGTGGGGTGAGTGTAATGGATTATTAAAAATTGTTGCAAGAATCCCAGCAGTGACAGGCAGTGGGCAGCGGGTCTTCTTTTGTATCTTTAAATCTCCCTTTAGCTGTTAATATTCCGGGCATCCTTCCACCTGTGGGACAGGGACATAGGATATTGTGGCCTGCATATGCTAGATAGCCACATTGTGTCAAGGAGAAGAATGGGAAGTGCCTGTGGAGAGCAGGAAGATAGCAGGGTCTGCTATTGGAGCCAGAGGCACACGCTATGGAAACACATCTCTGCTGATCTAGAAAAGGTCTTTGGGATGAAAGGCAGGGTCATGAACCATTGAGCTGTGTCTTTAATTTTCTTTTTTAAAATTTTATTTAATTAGGTAATTAATTAATTAATTAATTAATTAATTTTTTTCCAAGACAGGATGTCTCTGTAGCTTTGGAGCCTTTCCTGGAACTAGCTCTAGTGGACCAGTCTGGTCCAGAAATCAAAGACATTCACCTGCCTCTGCTTCCCAGGTGCTGGAATTAAAGGCATGCTCTACCACCATGACCACCCAGCTGAGCTGTGTCTTTAAGCACAGTATAACTCTATGGGAGGTGCTCATGTCACTCAGGCCTCAGTAGCCAATCAGACCCTCCTGGTGACCTGCCAGTCAGAAGTTGTGCAGGATTCTTCCGGTGGCAGCCATTTTCAAGCTTGACTTTGAGGAGAAGTCAGCAATAGTGGTTTTGTGTGCTCTGCTGTGAATGCAGGAATCTGAGCAAGGAGCATGGACAAGCTGGAAAACGACAATGTGGTGAGCTTGGGGTATTCTCAGACCGGGAGAAGAGGCTAGTTGAGCCATGGGAGACAGTGTGCTGCATCCTCCTCTGGCCGCGTGGGAGCTGGTGACCAGATGCAGAGTTCATCCTGTTTCTGCCTGGTCCTGCTAGGCCTGCATGACCTAGCAGGGTCTACATGATCCTGCATGATTCTGCATGTACTTTAAAATTCCCGAGCTGGCTGGCAGCCTCTGAGTAACTTCACTATCCTTAATGCGCTTGTTCAGAGATTTGGGAATGGGACTGTGCTTGGAAATACCATTGCTGTTGACTTGACTGTGAAATATGGGCTCCCTTAGTTCTTGTATTGTCGCAGTGGAACACAGATTTGCCAAAGTCACATAGCCCTGGTCTGTCTAGTGACTTCCAGAAGTTCTGCACCTTGAACATTTACTATTTAGGTTTAGGATTCATCTGGAGTTAATTCTGTGGAGCTTGTAAACAGGATTTCCTGTATGGAGTAGCACTCCACTGCTAACTGTGATGTGGAAGAGGAGAACTGATGGGAATAGAATTGATGGTGTAAGGAATTACCAGTTCTTGGGAAACGTTAAGTCACAAAGTAGAATTTAGGTAAGGGAGAACTGCATCCCAAATACCCCAAAGGCAATGGTATTGTAATGTTGTCTGTTAGAGATTAAATTAGTATGATAGAATATACAAGTTTGTTCCCCAGGATTAACCAGCTACATTCCCATAACAAAGGAGACAAGCCTGATTTACAACCAGCACAAATGCCCATCCCCCCATCAAAAAACTGGCTTCTAAATGCTGCTCAAGGGGCCATTACAGGGTCACAACCAACATAAAGTCCTGTTGTGCCATAAAGGTATATTCATTCTAAAATTAATTTCCAGTCTTTTTGAGTCAAGGTCTCCTATTTTGACTGCAATGTGCTTGAACCCTGTCTGTAGCCCCACAATGCAATGTCCTTGTTTTCTTCTTGACCAAAGACTCTAAACCTTAGATTGCACAACTGCAGCACCACACAGTTCTAAAATTGTGTTAGAGCCACATAGTGGACAACTGTCCATTGCAAAACAGGAAACTGTCCATTGCAGAACAGGGAAAGGATTTGTGTGTGGAGCTTGGCTTCTCCCTTCAGATCAGAAGAGGAAGAACATTGTTCTGTATTCACTGCAGGGGGAAACAGACTAGATAATAGCTAGGTCACAGATGAAGTTGAAGTCAGTGAATTGCAGGGATCTCCATTACAAAGAAGGACTGATGGGGCATAGTGAGTGATTTTGTAATTTCCCTGCAGGTATTAATTCCTTCCAAGTGAATGGAGACAGACAGAATTGTTAGGTGTACAATTTAGGGAGGATAGCTTGAACTATTAAGTATTCAGTTTCCAATTAGAGAACTCTCCTACGCAGAGATGTACAATCTTAGTTGACATAGTTAAGTCAGCTGAAAGGTTTGAGAAACAGGCACTGACTGTAACACCGGCACATTATGTCACCCAGTAGCGAACATTTTACATGGAACAAAGTCATACAGTCTCTTATTAATGGCATTCTCTCTATCAGGGAAGGGTCTACTCCATTTCACATTTAGTATAGATAAGTGTTCCATTGCTTTTTTTTTTTTATCATTTTAAAGCATCTATTATTGGTATTATTTCTAACATTCATTTTCTTTAAATGCATTACTGCTATATTTTTCAATGTTTCCTAGTTTAAGAATTTCATTCGCTTTGTTTATCTTAAGTGCTGTTTGTTTATTTATTTATTTATTTATTTATTTATTTATTTATGTCAGTTTAGAGCAGGGTTTCTTAACCTTGGTGGTCACAGCTCCCTTTGGGGGATCAAATGACTCTATCACAGGACTGGCCTAAGACCATCAGAAAGCACAGATATTTTATATTATAATTCATGACAATAGCAAAAATATAGTTATGAAGTAGCAGTGAAAATAATTTTATAGTTGGTGGTTCAACACATCAGGAGGACCCGTTTTAAAGGATCACAACATTAGGAAGATTGAGAACAGCTGGTTTTTATCAATGTCTCCTGTAGCTCAGGCTTCCCTCCAACTATGTAATTGAGAATTGCTTTGAACACCTACTCCTGCCTCTGCTACCCAGTGCTGGAAAGATAGTCTTGCAACTCCTTCCAAGCTGGACCTTGACTGGTCTGAGGGAAGGAGAAATAGATTAGTGAAAGAGTATCCTCCAACTTCTCCATATTTTATTGTGAATTTATAAGTGAAGTAGGACCGGTGTAAGAATTTAGTTCCCTGACCAACTGTAAAGCAAGCATAGTCACAAAAGAAAAAGGGATGGGCAAGAAAGAGGGTGAAAACTTTTCTGCTGTGACAGTAGTTGACATTAGCAATGAGTAGTGACACACCACAGACCATGCCTTCAAGAATCGGTATAAAAATTGAACTTATTATTAAGCCAAATTACTGTAGTTACAGGAGTTCAAGCAAACTAGAAGAACTGGATAAAATGGTGTGGTCCTGTCTAACATGACTGTATACCCCGAGAGAAATGATGTGAGTTGTTCTTGGTGTGATCTAATCCAGATCCCCAGTCTATGGAGCACATGACCGTGAAGCTTGTTTCAACTTTTTAACCATATGTTTTGATATTATGATTACATTATTTTCACTCTCTCTCTCTCTTGCTTCCAATTGTTCCCATGGACCCTTTATTATGTTCTAATCCATGACCTCTGTTTGTGTAACAGTTACTGTTTGAATGTGTCCTGTGTTTGTTTGCAGGACCTCCCTGCTATGAAGTAAAGGGTTGGCTGAACTGGACATTGAGTGTGTAATGGAATGTGTGCATATAGGACCCTGTCCCTTGGAGGAGGAACAGAAAGTACTCTAGGAGAATGGAGGTTTTGACTAAACTACAAATTTCCTAGATTAGGGTCTTGTCTTCCCTAGTGTGGAAGAACAAACCTGGAGGGTTTTTACTCTCAGAGACATTTGATTTCTGTTCACCAAGTATCATAACTGCCATTGTCTTGAAGCCCAGCTGGGTGGTTCTAGCTAATGAAGGACTCTGCTTGGCAATCAGGAGCATCAGTAGGAGGTAGCTCACAGGTTCTTTCCAGGATTCTCTTGTTCTGCTGAAGGGAGCTGTAAGGAGGACCACAAAGCCATGCCATGGTGAATGTAGGGGCTCTAATAGAAATCCCTAGTTTCTGAAGCACATGGCCATGAATCCTGTTTCAACTTTTCAAAATAATTTTTTGAGATTATATCATCTCCACATTCTCTTTCCTGTCTCCAAGCCTTACCATGGCCTCTCATTACTTCTAATTCATGGCCCATTTTTCTTTAACAACAGTTGTGAATGTGACCTGTGTTTGGCTGCAGGATTTCCCAGGTGAGAGGCGATGGGTTGGCTGCACTGCACATTGAGTGTGTAATGGAATGTGATTTGGATGTTGATCAGGGTATGCTCTAGGAAAGTGGATGAATGTCTAATAAAATACAAACTTTGTGGACTAGGGCCCTGCCTACTGGGCGGGAAGGGAGAACAGGAAGTGCTGTGCTGTCTGAGTCATTTCATCTCTGATCACCCATTAGGGGAGCTGATCATATTCTGAGGCCCAACAGGGAGGTCTTAGCCAATGAGGGCCTCTGGAAAGTCTTAGCGATCAGGAAGAATAGTGGCAGGTAGCTTGCAGGTTCTCTCCAGGATTCTTCCCTACTTTTGTTGTGATAAGTTGTAAGGAAGACCACACAGAAGCTATGCCATTGTGGGTGTAGGGTGTTCACGACAGGTCTGTAGAGCTGGATTTCTGCTGGGGTGTGGATGGATCATGAGCCAGGCTGTGGTTCTGTTGCTCTATGTAATGACCTGGGCAGTGTTCTTTGTCCCTGCCTCCCTGTGTATGAATTTCCTAGGGAGAGGAAGACTCTGTAGCACTGGCATGGTAGGCTATAGTGCTTACAATAACCAGTGTACACACAGGGACATGCTTTTGGTGTGCAGTGGGAAGACAGATTTGAAAACTGATACTCTGGTTTCCAGAAGGTCTGAATATTGCTGTCTACTTTGCAGTTTGTCTTATAAATATTTGAAATAATTTAAAAGCTGGTAGAACAATGATGATGTTGATGGTCTTTTAGCCATATGTGATTAAAATGCTTTTAACTTTCTACTACCCACAGCTGCAATGGCGTGATTCAGTGATATTTAGTTCCAGGGGACAAAGGGAGTCTCTGAGCTGCAGAGATTTCTTAGGTGTGTATGGTGTTGGGCAGGTAGATAGAGCAGAATCTATACCTTGTGCTATAATCTATTTGATAGGAAGCAGAAATTATTCTATATTGTTTTGGGATTGGGCATCAGTGGGGCTGGGTTTACCTGAAAACACAAGGAGGTCTAAGGGGCTGCAGAACCATAGCAGGAGATCATCTCTTTTTGCAGAGCATGGGGCCTCTCTGGAAGAAATACAAGTAGATGGAGGATCAGAAACAGCAGTTTGAGGATCACTTTGAAGTATTTTGTGAAAATTGCGAAGCCTTTATTTATTTAATTTCTATACACATAGAATCATAGGTAGCTGGGTAACATTGGTCAAGATCACATTTCCTGACTTTGTTTCCTTGTCTTTTGGTTAATAGCTGACTGTATTTTCCTGCCTTTGTTCTTGGCTTTTTCTCTCCATCATCTTTATTCTTTCCCAAAATATTATACAGATTCTTGATTGATCAGCTTTGTGGTGTATATTTTTTTCCCGAGACAGGGTTTCTCTGTATCTTTGGAGCCTGTCCTGGAACTTGCTCTGTAGACCAGGCTGGCATCAAACTCACTGAGATCCTCCTGTTTTGCCTCCTGAGTGCTGGGATTAAAAGTATGTACCACCACCACCCAGAAAGAAGTCATATTATGTCAATCTGTGTACTATTTTCTCATAATATCATTGATTACTATGAGTGCTTCCAATACGAATGTAGCTTTGTAATCAGCTTTCCTGTTAAAAATTGTTGGCAATTGCCATTGTACTCTATTTATTTATGGTCAACTTTACCATACACATCATCTTAATTTTGATGCATGTTGCTTTTGTTGTTAATCTGTGAGAAACTTTTGGTTTATTATATAAAACGTGCTATGAATGTTGGCAGGTGGCTCAGCACATATTCATTTTGGAGGTGACCTGAATTCAGATACCTATACTCAAGTTGAAAGGCTCATAACTACCATTTCAGATCCAAGGCATCTGAACCCCTCTTTTTTTGTGTTACTTGTATATATATGGAAGACATTCTCACTCAAGCACAAACATATGCAAAAAATAGCAATAAACTTGTTTTCAAAAGTGCTTGTGATCTATAAAGCATTTAGAGTAAAACAAGTTGCTTTAAGTGTCCACTGATTCTTTCAAAATCTGTTATCTTGCATTTTGTTTTAAAATATTTTCATTTCCTCACTCTGATTGCATACTTACAGGCAGTCATCAGTCATGGGGAGCAAAACGGTATCTAAGTGATCCTAATAGACATCCTTTTCTTTAGTATAAGATAAGGAGATTTTTTTAGTAGTCAAAACTCTCTTCTACAAAGTTAAGATATGAGAAGATTCTAAGTGAACCTCTCCAATTTTGGTGGAACAGCCCTCCTCACCCAAGCCATTTTCTATTATTGGTACAGGATAAAGAACTGAAGTGTATTAGATGAGTGCTGGTCAGTGATTTCTTAGAGTTTGATTTTTCGTTAGAATCTTGTAGTTTTTATTTAAAGGAGCATAATATGTCTTTGTGTCTTATTCAGTGCTATCTATCTATGTTGATAATTTTACTCATTGTTATTTAAGTATATTGTTTTTTCTGGAAAATAAGGGTCTCACCAATTTTGTATTCAGATTTCTCATATTATGAACTCTTTAAGTTTTTGTTGGTTTGGGATATTTCTGTGGAGAGATATGATTAGTATATTTCCTTTGGATCTTTAAAACCTTCTTGTATATTATTATCTCTTTCTTCTCATTAGCCTCAGCTGTCAGCATAACATAGCTTAGAGTGATCTGAGAAAGTACCAATTGAGAGTATGCCTAGATCAGAATATCTGATTAAGGTATCTGAGAGAGATTGTGTTGATTTTGATTGATATAGGAAGGCTCTTCCACTGAGTTGGTGATATCTCTGAGCAAGCAGCCCTGGGATAGAGAGGAGAGCAAGCTCTAGAGCACAAGGCAGTGACAAAGCAAGAGGGAAAGCCAAAAAAACAATGGTTCCACATTTTTGTTATTAGCTCTAGTATCTATCCTAAGCTCTCCTAAGGAGGAATTGTGAAATAGGGTTACCAAATAAACATGTTCATTACCTGAGTTGTTTTTGATTGCATAATTTAGTAACAGCAACAGAGAAGAAAGTTGGGATAAAAATGGGACTCAAAGGGAATTTTGTTGCTGCAAAAGACCTGGGAATGTTGACTCTTTTAAGAATGCTGAAGATATCAGAAAACTGGACAAAGAGCTTAAGCAGCTGTTCCTGTATGACTTAGAAGATGGGAATGTTGAGAATAATGGCAGACAGTAGAGGTCAAGGTCATAGGATTGTAGTGGGCAGTAGGTTCTTTAGGGAACTATAGAGTTGGCCTAACCTAACTGTCTTGAGAGACCTATGTCATAGGTTTTTCAGGTTAAAGTTCATGGTTCCTGGGTCACAATATACCTTTAAGTTCCTGACAGACTTTTACATTTCTTCAGTTAGTCAAGCATTCAGGCTGATTTGTGCTTCTTTGTATGATCCCTTAGTAGTCAAGGAATCATGAATGCTTAACAGGACAATTAAATTTAGACATTAATCTTGTGTATGTTGTATAGCTTGCAACCTTCATTATATCCTGGTATAAACAGAGGTTGCTTGGTCATTTCCTCCCTGCCCAGACCTGTAATAATTTTACAGAAATTGTATTAATTTTAAGACTGCATATCCAATAGCTTAGGCTTCTTATTAAATAACTTTTACATCTCAAATTAACCCATTTTTATTAATGTGTGTATCGCCACATGGCTGTGGCCCACCGGTAAGGTTCCATCGAGCATCTGTTTCCTTCAGTGGGTAACTTGGCATCTCCCTGACTCTGCCTTCTTTTCTCCTCCATCTCTACTTGGAATTCTCACCTTGTTCTATTCTGTGCTGCCATAGGCCCAAGCAGTTTCTTTATTAACCAATGGGAATAAAACATATTCACAGCATACAGAGGGGAATCGCACATCACCTCCACTTTTCTGTCTAAATAAAAAGGAAGGTTTTAACTTTGATATAGCAAGATTACATACAAGAAACTAATTATCAAGCAAGAATTATAGTTACAGTATTTAGTCAATTTACATTTGTCAAATTGAGGAAAGTACTCTGTCATCTATTCTATCTTTGTGAGTCTAAAGTTTTATATTTAATCTATTTTTTATAATTATTAAATTGTCTTTCTTTAACTCCATCAAAAATTCCAGAAGGACATATATTACCTAAGTAATTATAAGCACTTCCAAAACTCTAGAATTGACAAAGACATCTTGCTGCCTGTACAATCACCCAAAGTTCTTCTGTAACATTGGGGCATCCATCTTCAGTCTATAGGCCCATAGTGCTGGCAGACCTTTCCATGAAGCAGCAAATTTCAAAGACAGTTCCACCTATATTGGCAGTTTCTCAGTCACCTTTTTTCTGTGTCCTGCAGAATGTCTAGCAGACTCTTTCATGAAGCAGAAACTGTCTCACCTTCTTTTTTTTAGATTTATTTATTTATTATGTATACAACATTCTGCCTCCAAGTGTGCCCACATGCCAGAGGAGTGTGCTAGATCTCAGTACAGATGGTTGTGAGCCACCATGTGGTTGCTGGGAATTGAACTCAGGACCTCCAGAAGAGCAGCCAGTGCTCCTAACCTCTGAGCCATCTCTCCAGCCCCTGTCTCACCTTCTTTAGGCAACTTTAGGAGTCATTTTTTTTAGGTCCTGCATGTCCAATTTATACAACATACCACCAAATAATCTTGGCAAGAGCAGTCTCTTGCCCAAATGGCTAGCCTTGTCACATTGAATGCAAATTCCATAATGAGTTTCTTCAATGCTCATGAACCTCTCTGAAATAATTGGTGCTACCAGAAGAAGACATGTCTTACTGTCATGAAAAGGCCTAAGTTTTAAAAACATTTATAATGCCATATTCTGTATGTCTTTGAAAGATTTGAAGAATACCTATCCATATGAAATATATCTCTGTACATCTAGAAAACCTAACTAACATTACTACAAGTTTAACTATTATAAATGACTATCTATTAATTTGTATTTCTTAACTACACATTGCATCTTTAAATGAACTGAACAAATATAATACCTTAAACAAGAGCAAAGGTTCATTTAACAAAATTGTCCTTAAATTCATATCAATAGACCGAGGTCTATATAAATACAAAGGGTTATCTCTATTATCATATCCCCTTTAAATGTAAACAAACATTTATAAACATTATTTGTGAATTTTGGAGTAATTCTCTCCAAACTGATTTCTGCTTTTTGTTGGCAAAGTCTTTTTGAGGGTTCATGGGGAACTACCAGGGGATCTTGGTCCATCAAACCACCTTATTCTGGAAGGAATCCACAGGTTCTCATCCTCTACAGAAACAAAAGCAGAACCTCTTTTCCAAAGCAACATATCCTTAGACCCAAATTTTGAAGTCAAGATACTTTTAAAGTATATATGTTGGTTTGCCTTAGCAGCCCATACAATGAAATGTCTCTCTGTGCTCATTCACGGTCAAAAAACTCAAAGAAAACACAATGATGCACATAATCTAGACTCTCTGTGTATTTCCCATCTTTACATGCCTTATTTTTCTTTACTTCTTTAATCTATGACTGTCTTCTCTCTCCCAAGCTTGCATACATTTATGCACTGTGACCCACTTACAGGCCTTTTTATCTTAATCTGAATTTTTTGGATATTTGTAATTATTTTCTGACCAGAAGCACTTTTTAAAACAAATGCTGAACAGGCATGGCTAGGACCAACTTTCTTAGCCCTGCCTGCTTGCTCTACTTAGTGCAACATGGCAGAGGTATGTTTGCTGCCAGCTCTGCAAGCCATTCTCTCTCTGTCCCAGCTTGAGAGACATGCCATGGCTATGTCTCCATTAAGCAGTTTGTAACATGCTGCACACAGATCCCAGGTGCAGTACCTCTCAAAAGAGTCAGAGCTATTTGTGCCAGCACAAACCAGGAAGCCCTTCCCTTAAGAAGCTGTGCATCTTTTGTTGCTGAGTCAGGATGACATCTCTTATAGGAGCTGTGGCACCCTTGTTTGCTGCCGGATAACAAACCCTGTCTGGAAAAATATGTAGCTACCAGGAAGCCTTGCTTAACTCTGTTCTTTGTGTCTAGATTTTTTTAACTCTCTCAGGTTTTATGTTGATGTAGTTGCCTCATTTTGGCACCATTTGGTTGATGGAAGCTGTTTGTTTGTTTCCTGGATGCCCAGAAATCATTACAGAGTCTCTTGATTACAATACTGTTTGTCCAATAGCTTTGACTTCTTATTAAGTAACACTTAATCTTAAATTAACTCATTTCTATAAATCTATGTATTGCCATATGGCTGTGGCCTACTGGTAAGGTTCTGTCTGGCATCTGTCTCCTTGGCAGCTACATGGTGTCTCCCTGACTCTCCTTTCTCTTCACCTCTCTCTTTGCTCAGAATTCCCACCTTGCTCTATTATGTGCTGCCATAAGTCCAAAGTAGATTTTTGTATTAATGGGAATAAAACATATTCACAGCTTACAGAGGGGAATCCCACATCTTCCTGGAAGCTATAACTGTAGTGATCCTAGAAATTGCCATTATCTTCTGTTTTGGGTCTGATTGTCCTCAATAAAACAGTCACAGCATTGTCTTGCTGTAGCCTTTCCCGCCCAAGTCTGGGTTTATTCCTTGTGGCCTCTTATGTATCAGGTGATCTTAGCTTGACACATAAGCACAGGTGCTTACTTCTAAGTGCTTACTTCATGAAAAATTTATCTAGAGATCATTTGTGTGACATTTTTTGCCCTAATCTTTCTTATTCTCTCCATGTCTTGAGAAAGTGTGTGGGTAGAATTACAAAGGAATAAGCTGATTTCCTGTATAAAATATTGCTTCTATTGGATGGTGATTACTGATGACTCATTCAGGTCTACTGTGAAAAAAAATGAAGAAGAAAAAGACAACAAGTGTAGCTGCAAGACTCTCTCCCATCTGCCAGCTCCCAAGTCACCATTCGGAGGCTTATATTACTTATAAATATTTGGCCAATGACTCAGACTATTACTGGCTAGCTCTTACATTTAAATTAACCCATAACCCATAGTTTGTATAGATCTGCTTTTCTACATGATTCATGACTTGTTACTTCACATCTTTTTCCTCCTGCAGCTCTGAGTCTCCTTGAATGCTTCTTTCTCTCTGGTTCTATCTGTTTGTATTTCCTAGCTAGCTATATTCTGCCTTGTCATAGGCCAAAACAGGTTCATTCATCAACCAATAAAAGCAACAAATATTCACAGCCTACATCACAAAAAGTCTGTTTTGTTAAGAAAAACAATACTAGGTAGTTTCAGATGGCAGCCTAGTGGTGAAAAAAGGTACAGAGATTATCAAAGATTTTAGCCCCATTAAAGGAATGAGCCTCGCTATGCATTTGAATCCTAGCAACATGCTCCAAGTATAAGACTGCATCTAGCTAAGCCCTTAATTCTTGGAAGAAGTACACAAAGTAATTGCTTATCCTAGGACCAACATCATATAGAATTTGCAGCAAATTTGGTCCAAGCTTGGTAGAGTGTATCAAATCTTGGCAGGATTACCTATGTCATACTGATTCAGGAAACATGAAAGATGCAAATTATAAAGATCATGGATTCTTCTTTTGTGATCAGGTCATCACTATTTTGCCCATCTATGTTTGGCAGAGTCAGAGCCCCAGTGAAGAAGAGATTGTGAGAGTTCATTACATGAAGTGGTGGATATGAAACTGGGTCACATTTCAGACCACAGGATGTTGAGGTACCCAAGCTATGGGACATCCGCCATGGAGAGCTGCATAGGAGTGTGGAAGTAGCAAGAGTGAGATATATGAGAGGTTGCAGGATGTTGTGTGATATTTTGATTTTGAAAAAGCATGTTTGGAGTCAGAGAACAGAGCTAGCTATTTACTGATAAAAGATACCATAGAGCTTTGGAGGACCGTGGATAGAAAGGAGACAAGTAACAAGTTGGGCTGAGAGAGGATCTTGGCCTTTTTTGGATAGAGGAATGGAACAGGAAGAGTCACTGGTGGCTTCTTCACTGTTTCTCAGATCTTTCAGGTTTTTACCCCTGATATCTGACTCCCAATTTTTATTGATAAAGATTAACTAGTTAATGTTTTATCTGTCCCCCTAAAAGATATGCTTAATAAACAGAAAGGAGTAATTAATACCCATAGCTATAGATTGCACAGTAGTTTATTAACTTTATTTTTTTTAATGCTAATGAAAAGGAAATGGCAGCTGTGGAGAAAGTGAAAAGTTATAACCTTTCCTTTTTTATTTAGACAAAAGGGGAAATGTTGTGAAACATTACATCTATTTATGCTGTGGAATATTTATTTAATGATGCAAGAGTGTGTTGCATTCTTTTATGTTGCATTTTTCAACTCTGTGAAGCTGTGTTACTCTGCATGCCTAAAACACCTGATTGATCTAGTAAAGATCTGAATGGACAGTAGCTAGGCAGGAGATGGATAGGTTGGGATGCCAGACAGAGAGAATAAATAAAAGGGGAAAAAGAGAGAAGGATTGAGGACCAAGAAAAGAAAGAGAAGAATGTCTGGGACTAACCACCAACTTCACAGTTAGCCACAGAGTAGGAAGTAAAGAAAGGTATATAGAATAAAGATAAAAGCCCAAAGGCAAAAGGTAGATAGAACAATTTAAATTAAGAAAAGCTGACTAGAACCAAGCTAAGACTGGGCATTCATAGGTAAAAATAATTTTCCATGTGATTTATTTGGGAGCTGTATGGTGGGCTCCCAAAAGAGCCAAAGAGTAAAAAAAAAAAAGTAACTAAAAGATGGTATATGCCCAAGACTGGTACAACAGCATCCTGGGGTAGATCTATTCCCAATTTTCTGAGGAACTGCCGTCTTGATTTTCATTGTAGCTCTATAAGTTTGTAAAAGTTTTTTCCCCATAAATAACCAAAGTGATGTAGCTAAAGTGTTGCTCAGCTCATGCCAGTCTACATTTTAAGAATTTTTCATTGACTTGGAATTATTAGGCCTGTTCATATCCCAATTTACAAGTTGGGAGGCTCAGAACCACCTGCTACTCCAGATTCGGGGCATCTGACATGACACCCTCTGTTCTTATACACATGGAAGACATTCTTTCTCACACATAAACATACACAAAATGTGGGGATAAGCTTCTTTTCAAAAGTACTGTGCCTCATAAAACAATTAGAGCAAAACAACTTGCTTTATGTGTATAATACAAATTATACACTGGTTTTTTATTTATTATCTTGCATTTGGTTTGAAAAAGTTTTTATTTCCTCACTTTGATGCAGACTTACAGGCAATCTTCATTCATAGGAAACAAAATGGTGCCTAAGTGATCTTAATCAATACAATTTTCTTTTTATGAGAGAATGAGATCCTTTTAGTAATCAAAACTGTTTTTCATAAAATTAAAACATCAGGAAGTTTTATGCAAATTTACCAATTTGGTGGACAGCTCTCCTCACCCAATCCAGTTTCTATTATCAGCAAATGAGGGAACTAGAATGCACAGGATGGCTACTGGCCAGTGATCTTGTTATTTAATTTTGGTTAGTATCTTGTCATTCCTGTTTAAGGAACCATGATATGTATTTGTAGGCCTGTCTTTGTGTCTTGTTTTGCCTATGATACCATATATATTTTTTATTTTATTAATTATCATCTAAATTTATTGTTTCTCTAGAAAATGATAGATCTTCATCATTCTTTTTCAGAAAATATACTATATTATGAGGTCCCTGAGCATTTGTTGGTTTAGGAAGTTTTTTTTTGCAGAGACAGTTTTAGTTTTCTCTTCTTGATGTTAGAGGCTTACTTTTCCCATTTCTTTTCTTTTTTTTTATTTTTTTTTTTTTTTTGGTTTTTCGAGACAGGGTTTCCCTGTAGTTTCTAGAGCCTGTCCTGGAACTAGCTCTTGTAGACCAGGCTGGCCTTGAACTCAGAGATCCGCCTGCCTCTGCCTCCCGAGTGCTGGGATTAAAGGCGTGCGCCACCACCGCCCGGCTTTTTTTTTGGTTTTTTGAGACAGGGTTTCTCTGTGGCTTTGGAGCCTGTCCTGGAACTAGCTCTTGTAGACCAGGCTGGTCTCGAACTCACAGAGATTTGCCTGCCTCTGCCTCCCGAGTGCTGGGATTAAAGGCGTGCGCCACCACCGCCCGGCCCTTTTCCCATTTCTTGACCTATCTGTGTTTTCCAATTCTTCATGTTTGTTATGGTTAATATATTAATTTTGTGTTAAAAAGAATCTTCTTGTATATTATCATCTCTACGTTAATTAGCTTCAGCTGTCAACATGATGTAGATTAAAGTCATCTGAGAGAACATCACTTGAGGCTTTGACCCGATCAAAATGGCTATTTACTGTGTTTGGGGAAAATTGTGTTGATTGATGATTAATATAGGAAGGCTCTTCTCTTTCGCTGATGGTGGATGTCATCACACACTAAGCAAGAGTGACTGAGAAGGATAGGAAAGCTTGCTGAATCTGTGAGAGTGGACTAAGCAAGAGAGAAAGCCAGTAAACATTTTTTTCTTGTGTCTCTTGCCTTCATTCCCTAACTTGAGTTTAAATCCTAAACTTCCACAGTTGTGGGTTGTGATCTGGAAATATCAGTGAAACAAGCCTGTTTATTACCTCATATGCTTTTTTTTTTTAGTGAATTTAATCACAGCAAGAATCAAACATGATTAGGTCAAAATTTGGTACACCCAAAGTGATTTTGTTGCTGGGTAGAATGTGGGAATGTTGTCTTTTGGAGGAACGTTGAAAATATTAGTTTAGATGGTAAAAGCCATATACAACTGTCCACAGAGCGTAATTAGCTATTCTTGTAGGACAAGGAATATGGGGGTGTTGAAAGTAATGCACACAGTGGAGCTTGAGTTCACAGGATTTTAGTGGGAAATAGACTTCATGAAAAACTTATCTATGGGTCATTTGTATAATATTTTGTTCCCAAGTCATTCCAATTTTCTCCATTCCCTGAGAAATCGAGTAAGGACAAATTAAAAAGTAATTGCATAATTTCTGAGACAAAGTATTAATTCTTTTGGGTGTTTATTACTGATGATTTATTTAGGTCTACAGCGCAATAAAATGAGTGGTGTAGAAAGAAAAAAAAGCCAGTTTTGTGGAGAAAAGCAACACTGCCATTTTTTCTCTCTGCCTTCCAGCCATTCTTATTCGTTCCTACCAAGCTACTGACAAATAGGTATTTTAGACCAGTCCAGTATCATATCTTTACAGAATTAAAGAAATGCAATATAAAAGAATACATCAAATATTTGCATCATCAATATAATAGAATGCATCACATATTTGCATCACTGAAACAATGTTTCACAATATAAACAAATATAACACATCTTAACAATACTATTCCACAACAGCTGACTTTTATTTTGATATAACCTAGGTTGCATTTTGATACCTCAAGATATTGAGATGCCTAAGCTATAAGACATCTTCTATGGAGAGCTTGATGAATATAGGGAGTAGAAGTAACCAAAGAGAGAGATGTATGAGAAGATGCAGAGACAGGGCCATCTAAGTCCTTTGAAACTGAAGCCCTGTGCATCTGAGACAGAGCTACAAGGTTTGATGTTTGTCCTGCTACGCTTCAGTCTTGCCTTGGTTCAATCTTCCCTCACTGTGTCTCCATTTCTCTACTTTGGAGTGTAAATGGTATTCTGTACCATTGTATGTTGGAAAGATGTAGTTGTTTTCTGATTTTTACAAGATGTTATTTACTGTGGGACAATGATCTTGTACCTTGTAAAGATTTGTCACTTGATAAAGTGCTGACTGGCCAGTTACCAGGCAGGAAGGCTAGGTGGGGTGATCAGAACAGGAGAATTCTGGTAATAGGAAAGGCTCAGTCTGCAGTCATCACCCAGATGCAGAGGAAACACGATGAGAACACCTCACTGATAAAAGGGACCAAACAATGAGGTTAACACAGATAAGATAGTGTAAGATGTAAGAATTAGTTAATAAGGACCCTGAGCTAATCGGCCAACCAGTTTATAATTAATGTAGACCTCTGTGTGTTTCTTTGGGACTGAATGACTGTGGGACAAGTCACTGTCACGTGATCGTCTTGAGCATCAGAAGAGACTTTGAACTTTTGAACAGTGTAGGGACTATTGTGGGCTATGAGTGACTAAATTAATTTTCCTGATAAATACCAGGAGCCTATAGTGACCCAGGTCAAAATGTAATTTATTGAATGAAAAACCTCCCAGATAGGAAGATGTATTTTAATATGTGCCTCTTCTTGGTAACTTTCATTTGATTGCTTGTGAAACCATTAGTAGGAGAAGCCTTTCTGTATGAAATTTCTCACTGGGGATGTGATATGATATAGTAAAGAGAGCTGCTTGTTTGTTCCCAGCTGCTTATCCCAAAGTAATCACACAGAAACTGTATTAATTAAATTACTGCTTGGCCCATTAGCTCTAGCTTCTTCTTGGTTAACTATTACATTTTAATTTAACTCATTTCTATTAACCTGCATATTGCTACATGGCTGTGGCTTACCAGGTAATGTTCCCAGCATCTGTGTCTGGCCGGGATACATAACTTCTCACTGACTCCACCTTCTTTCTCCCAGCATTCACTTTAGTTTCCCCCCCACCAAAGTACTGCCCTACAGCTCTGCTGTAGGCCCAAAGCAGTTCCTTTATTAAACAATGATAATCACAGCATACATAGGGGAATCGCATATTACCTCCCACTTTCTGTTTAAATGAAAAGGAAGGTTTTAATTTTAACATAGTAATATTACAAATAAGAAAACAGGTATCATGCAAGAATTACAGTTACAATACTTTATCTTTTATCATAACTAAGGAAAACTAACTACAACTATAAATTCTTCAACTCCATCAAAAACCCCAGAAGGACATAATATTACCTAAATAAACAGGAAGTATATTGTAAGCAACTTCCAAATCTCTAGAAATGACAGACATCTCGTTGCCCAGACAATCACCCGAAGTTCTTCTGCGTTGTTGGGGCATCCAATATTCAGCCCAGAGGCCCATAGTATCCAGCAGACCTTTCCAGGAAGCAGGAAATTTGAAAACCTGTTCTGCCTTGCAATGGAAAAGTCCATCAGTTTCTTCTGTGTCCTGCAGAATGTCTGGCAGACTCTTTCATGAATCAGGAACCCAGAAGAATCATCTCACCTTTAGGCAAGTTCAGCAGTCATTTCTCTGTGGGTCCTGCACGTCCAGTTCATCAAGCAGTCCAGGCAAGAGTACTTTCTTGCCCAAATGTCTAACAAACTCCATAAGGAGCTGCTTCGATGCCCATCATCCTCTTGCAGTAGATTGGTACCACCAGTGTCTTATTGTCATGATAAGTCTTAAGCTCTTAAAACATTTTAAATGTCATATTCTGCAAGTCTCTGAAAGATTTGAAGAATCCCTATCTATCTGAAATACATCTCTGTACATCTAGAAAATCTAACTAACATGACTACAAACTTGACTATTACTATTATAGATGACTCTCTATTTACCTATATTTTAAATTATACATTACATTTTAAAATGAGCTGCACAAATACAATACCTTAATCAAGAGCAGAAATGCATATAATAAAATTGACCTTAAATTTGTATCAATAAACCAATGCAAATTTCTATAGCATATCCCCCTTTAAATGTAAAGAAAAATTTATGAGCAGTATTTCGGAATATGGGCAAAGTTCTCTCCAAACTGCTTCCTGATTTTTATTTGGCAAAGTGATTTTTTGGAGGTGTTCACAGCGACCTTTTGGGCAGTCTTGATTCATCAAACCACATTAGTCTTGAAGGATTCCACAGGTTCTCATCCTCTGTGGACATAAAAGAACAACCTGTTTTCCAAAGCAATAAATCCTTAGAACCAAATTCTGAAGTGATGATACCTTTGAAGCATATATGTTAGTTACGTAGCTCCTTTATAGTCAAAAAATTCAAAGAAAATACAATAATATACATGATCCAGACACTCTATATATAGTCCATCTTTATGTGGCTTATTTGTTTTTATTCTATCACTTTTTAATATTTATTTTATTCTATTTACTCCTTTAATTTATGACTGTCTGTACTCTGTCTCTTTAAAGACTTCATTTCACTTTTTATTAACCATTTACTTCTTTTTATAACTCTCTCTATATTTTTTTCCTTCTCTCTCCCAAGCCTATGTACATTTTTTAAACACACTGTGTTTCATTTAGAGGTCTTTTATGTAAGAATCTGTCCTATTGTGTATCTGTAATTCTTTACTGTTCAGGAGTGCTTCTTAAAATGCTAAGGACTTCTTATGAACTTAGGCTGTGCCATTGGTAGAGCAAATATGGCCTGCCTGCTTGCTCCACCCAGTGCAACATAGCAGAGGCATGTTTGGTGCCTCTGAGAGCCATGCACATTGCCCCATTTTCAGGCACACAGGGTATCTAAGTTGCCATTAGCGATCTGCTCACAGACCCCATAGCTGGTCCTCCAGAAAGAGTCAGAGTTTGTGCTGGCAGCATGGCCCAGAATCCTGGCATTTCAAAATGGTTCAGGTTTTTGATTTTGGATTTTGATTTCCTCTAAATCAGGAAAAGCTCTCTTAAAGGAGCCACAGCATGTAATCAGTAAGCAAATCCCATCTGGGGAAAAAAATGCAGCTAAACTTCATTTTTTTAGTGTCTAGAATTCCTTTCTGAGCTCTCTAAGATCTCTAAGATCCTATAGCTCTCCTATAGGCTTAAAGTAGTTCCTTTAATAAGTAACGATAATCACAGCATACAGAGGGGAATCCCACAATATGAGTTTCTATAGCCTCAAGCTATTTCCTGTTCGTTGTGTCTATGTGTTGTGGTTGAAACTAATCAGTCAACTTTCTTCTTTTGGTGTCATAACTTCCCCACCATCATGAACTCTATCACCAAATCACACAAGATTCAGTAGAATTAACTGCTATTTGCTGCTAAGGTGGTTTGTTAGTGTACTCTTTTCATTTTTGTTGTTTATTTTTGAAGACAAGGTTTGTCTGTGTAGCCCTAGCTATCGTGAAATTAGCTGTATATACCATGCTGGGTTCAAACTCAGAGATCTGACTTCCAAGTACTGGGATTAAAGGTGGGCCAGCCTTCCTGGCCTTTTTGTTTTTATATTGTTGTATGATGGTTTTGTTCCTGTCAAGCATATGCTGTTGTACTGAGTTTACCCATATCTTGAATTTTAAAATTTTACAGAGTGTATCATTGTTTCCCAGGATGCCATGTATTCATGACATTAATACTGCCTGTGCCTTCGTAGTCATTGGATTGCAGGTGCATAACCTTCTTCCTGCCTGTCTTTGTTTGTCTTGAATTTTTATTTTACAAAGAGTGTTTTAGTTGTATGCATGGATATGCACCATGTGAGTACCTGGTTCTTATATTGATCAAAAGATGGTACTGGAAACCCTGAACTTGGAATAATGGATCGTTATGATCCCCCATGAGCCCACCTACATGCAAGACCAGGAGGACTCTGTACTGTTGAAATATCTTTTCTGCTCTGTGTTATTTGTAATCAGCGTGTTAATTGCTATTGTATTCATTTGTCCATTTGTAACTTTTAAAGCACACAGTGCCTTTTAGTAAAATCTTATTTATGGTGCAGTTTAAATTGGGGTTCTTCATGTTTCTGGTAGATGAATAAAGAGTTGAAGTTAATACATAACTCTTTGTTGAAACTTCAGCCAAAATCTCTGAGTTATTTCTATCTTTTATGTTTGTTTGATTAATTTTTTATGTGAAACAGGTATTTAATGTGTATTTCCGGATTTCCTAAAAGTGATTGCATGGAGTAGACTTGTATTCTACTCAGAGGCAAATAGATATGTACATGCCTCTGCGTTCTGATTGCAAGGATTAGAGACGTGATTCAATGCATCCAGCCTTTTTCATCTTACTTTTCTTTTTTGTTGTTAGGAATTAATCATTCATACAATTTCTATTATCTGTACTTTTACTGTTGATCTGTTTACATATCTTTCATTTTTGGTGAATAGGCATTACTCTTGAAGGTGATATCCTATTTAAAGAGTTAAGAAATGACAGAGGTGAACCTCCTATTCAGTGTGCTTCTAAAGTGACTTAGTTATTAAATTATGATGTCTATGTCATGGAATAAGTATGGAGAGCACCAGAATTATATGACTATACTGTCAAAGAAGTATATATTTACAGTGTTGTCAAACTCTGTTGTACACATGTATGGGATATTTTAGAATGCAGTGACCTATGATGACGTGCATGTCAACTTCACTTTGGAAGAATGGGCTTTGCTGGATCCTTCCCAGAAGAGTCTCTACAAAGATGTGATGGTGGAGACCTACAGGAACCTCACTAGTATAGGTAAGACTGAATTATCTTTCATGTTTCACATACGGGGACAACTGTTCATTGGTTAATGATGGTTTTTGTAATATGATTGAGAAAGATGAGTGGGGTACATAAATCAGGCATGGTTGTAAGGTTTGCTTCAAATGATAACTAAATTTTTTACAATTTAAAATATATAACATACATTTTTCTGGCACTATATTTTTAGGATACAGCTGGGAAGACCATAATATTGAAGAACATTGTCAAAGTTCTAGAAGACATGAAAGGTAATTTTCATGTATAACCTGATACAAATGTACCTCTAAAGAAATTGTAATGTATCTTATATGTTTTAAAGAAAAGCAACAGTGTAAATAATAAAGTGCATTGATGTTTATTAAATTCATCTCACAAAATCATATACCTTAATTTCAGATAGGTGAACTGAACTTGCAAATCATTCTTTTGAGAAAGAAGTCAAGGAAACAATGTCTTATCCTATATTACCATTTGAATCATAATACATTGAGAGCTACGCTGTAAAATTTCCAATTTATTTATTTCATATTATTCATATTATAAAAGATATACATGTTGAAAAGGTGATGAGTATATCTCTAAAATTCTCTACTACACTACTAGTCCATAGAAAGTAGTTTAACCCATATACTTGTTAAGTTTAACGAGGGAGCAGTTAGAGTCACAAATCAAGGGGCAGCTGTTGTGGAGAGGCCTTAATCCAGATACCACAAATCTAAGATGACAGAAGGTCAAAATGTTTGAACTCAATGTGGAAACCTTATATTTGTTATTCTTTCTTCATTAGGTATATCATATGTTACTCTGGATACAAGCCACGTGAGCATAGGGATGTGAAAAGATACAACATACCTCTCTCTCAGAACAGATAGAAGACATATAGCAGTCCCCTTGCTGAGTATACTTGTTAAATTTAATGTAGAAGTATAAAAGTAATTGATTTTCTTCTCTCATTGTTAATATATCAGTAAGCTCCCATTTCAGAAAAACACCATGAGTACTAGGACAGTGTAAATACTTCTGTTTGTCCTAGTTCAGTAGCAAATATACAATCACTCACAAAATAGGAAACTTTATGAATGCAATAAAAGTGGTAAATGTCTGAGCTTTTTCAGTTCTCTTCAAATACATGATATTTCTTATACACAAAAAAGATTCTATAACTGGGAATCATGTAATAAAGGCTGTTATCAGTTATCTTCAAAGATGAAAAGCAAGCCTTAATGAAGGGAAAAACAAGATTGTAAGCATGGTGATAAAACCTTAATATATAATTAAAATAGGACTATATTGTAAAATTAATTTATACAGATAAAAAAATTCAACGATGTATTAAATGTAGTAATGCTTTCATATGTTCCATTATCATTGTAGGCAAGAAACAAGTCAAAGTAGAGAGAAAACTTCTACATATAGTCAATGTGTTAAAGCCTATGCATGTGACAGCCATCTTCAGAGGCCTGAAAAAACACATACTAGACTGAAATCCTATGAAGAAAATGAGTGTGGTGAGAAATTCTATGAATGTAATCACTTTGGTAAAGCCTTTGCATGCCACAGTTATCTACAAAGACATAAAAGAAACCATACTGGAGAGAGGCCCTATAAATGTAATCAGTGTGGTAAAGCCTTTGCTTGTCACAGCAGTCTTCAAAGACATAAAAGAAGTCATACTGGAGAGGAACCCTATGAATGTAATCAGTGTGGTAAAGCCTTTGCATGCCACAGTCATCTCCAAAAACATAAAAGATCCCATACTGGAGAGAGACCCTATAAATGTAATCAATGTGGTAAAGCTTTTGCATGCCACGGGAATCTACAAGTTCATGAAAGAACCCATACTGGAGAGAAACCCTATGAATGTAATCAGTGTGGTAAAGCCTTTGCACAACACAGTAGTCTCCAAAGACATAAAAGAAGCCATACTGGAGAGAAACCCTATAAATGTAATCAATGTGGTAAAGCTTTTGCATGCCACGGGAATCTACAAATACATAAAAGGAGCCATACTGGAGAGAAACCCTATGAATGTAGTCAGTGTGGTAAAGCTTTGCACATCACAGTTATCTACAAAGTCATAAAAGAACCCATACTGGAAAGAAACCCTATGAATGTAATCAGTGTGGTAAAGCCTTGCTTTTCACAGCAGTCTGCAAGACATAAAAGAACCCATACTGGAGAGAAACCCTATGAATGTAATCAGTGTGGTAAAGCCTTTGCACGTCACAGTCATCTACAAAGACATAAAAGAAGCCATACTGGAGAGAAACCCTATGAATGTAATCAGTGTGGTAAAGCCTTTGCACGTCACAGTCATCTCCAAAGACATAAAAGAAGCCATACTGGAGAGAAACCTATGAATGTAGTCAGTGTGGTAAAGCCTTTGCATACCACAGTTATCTACAAAGTCATAAAAGACACACATACTGGAGAGAAACCCTAATGAATGTAATCAGTGTGGTAAAGCCTTTGCTTTTCACAGCAGTCTGCAAAGACATAAAAGAAGCCATACTGGAGAGAAAACCCTATGAATGTAATCAGTTGTGGTGAAGCCTTTGCACATCACAGTCATCTACAAGACATAAAAGAAGCCATACTGGAGAGAAACCCTATGAATGTAATCAGTGTGGGTAAGCCCTTTGCACGTCACAGTCATCTCCAAAAACATAAAAAATCCCATACTGGAGAGAAACCCTATGAATGTAGTCAGTGTGGTAAGCCTTTGCATACCACAGTTATCTACAAAGTCATAAAAGAACACATACTGGAGAGAAACCCTATGAATGTAATCAGTGTGGTAAAGCCTTTGCTTTTCACAGCAGTCTGCAAAGACATAAAAGAAGCCATACTGGAGAGAAACCCTATGAATGTAATCAGTGTGGTAAAGCCTTGCTTTTCACAGCCGTCTGCAAAGACATAAAAGAAGCCATACTGGAGAGAAACCCTATGAATGTAATCAGTGTGGTAAAGCCTTTGCACGTCACAGCCGTCTGCAAAGACATAAAAGAAGCCATACTGGAGAGAAACCCTATAAATGTAATCAATGTGGTAAAGCTTTTGCATGCCACGGGAATCTACAAAGACATAAAAGGAGCCATACTGGAGAGAAACCCTATGAATGTAGTCAGTGTGGTAGAGCGTTTGCACGCCACAGTTATCTACAAAGTCATAAAAGAACACATACTGGAGAGAAACCCTATGAATGTAATCAGTGTGGTAAAGCCTTTGCTTTTCACAGCAGTCTGCAAATACATAAAAGAAGCCATACTGGAGAGAAACCCTATAAATGTAATCAGTGTGGTAAAGCCTTTGCACAATACAGTGGATCTCCAAAGTCATAAAAGAACCCATACTGGAGAGAAACCCTATGAATGTAGTCAGTGTGGTAAAGCCTTTGCACACCACATTCAACTCCAAAAACATAAAAAATCCCATACTGGGGCTGGAGAGATGGCTCAGAGGTTAAGAGAACTGACTGCTATTCCGGAGGTCCTGAGTTCAATTCCCAGCAACCACATGATGGCTCATACCCATCTATAATGAGATCTGGTGCCTAGAACACTATATACATAATAAATAAATTTTAAAAAAATCCCATACTGGAGAGAGACCCTATAAATGTAATCAATGTGGTAAAGCTTTTGCATGCCACGGGAATCTACAAATACATAAAAGGAGCCATACTGGAGAGAAACCCTATGAATGTAATCAGTGTGGTAAAGCCTTTGCACATCACAGTCATATCCGAAAACATAAAAAATCCCATACTGGGGCTGGAGAGATGGCTCAGAGGTTAAGAGAACTGACTGCTATTCCGGAGGTCCTGAGTTCAATTCCCAGCAACCACATGATGGCTCATACCCATCTATAATGAGATCTGGTGCCTAGAACACTATATACATAATAAATAAATTTTAAAAAAATCCCATACTGGAGAGAGACCCTATAAATGTAATCAATGTGGTAAAGCTTTTGCATGCCACGGGAATCTACAAATACATGAAAGGAGCCATACTGGAGAGAAACCCTATGAATGTAGTCAGTTTGGTAGAGCCTTTGCACACCACATTCAACTCCAAAAACATAAAAAAGCCCATACTGGAGAGAGACCCTTTTAGTGTAATCAGTGTGGTAAAGACTTTGTATGTCAGAGTAATCTCTGAAAACATAAAAAACCCATTCTGGAGAGAAACATTATGACTGTAATTAGTGTGGTAAAGGCTTTGATTATCACCTTCATCTTCAAAGACATGAACTAACACATGCTGGAGAGAAACCCTAAGAACATTGTGAGTGAGGTAAAGCCTTTTCACCTCACAGTACTCTTCAAATGCATGAAAGATCACACACTGCAGATAAACTCTATGAATGTTATCTGTGTGAGAAAGCATTTACATGTGTGAATAACCTAAATCATGAGAAAAATCATACTGCATATACACCCTATAAATGTATTCCATGTGATAAAATTTTGTACTTTATGTAGGAGTAAAACGTTTTGTATGCAACAATCTGTTAAAATCTTTGTATATTACAATAAACATTCAGTACCTGAAGAAGATACTGAGGACTTCTTATTATAAAGTATTTGGTGAGATCTTTAGCCAAAACTCTTCTAATCAGCTACACAGTGATTTGGGATTCCACTCTGTATGCTGTGAATGTATTTTGTTACTGTTGTTTAGTAAAGAAGCTGCTTTGTGTCTATGGCAGGGCAGAATAGAGCAAGGCAGGAATTCCAAGCAAAGACAGAGGAGAAAAGAAAGGGGAGTCAGACTCCATGTATCTGCTGAAGGAGACAGATGCCCTGGAACCTTACCGGAAAATCACAAGTCTTGTGGTAAAATACAAAATAATAGGAATGACTTAATTAAAATGTCAGCCTTAGTTAATAAGAATCCTGAGCTAGCAGGGCAGTGGTGGAATACACCTTAATCCCTGCACTTGGGAGGCAGAGGCAGGTAGATATCTGTGAGTTTGAGGCCAGCCTTGTCTATAAGAGCTAATTCCAGGACAGGCTCCAAAGCCCTTGAAAAACCATGTCTCAAAAAACAAAATAACAACAACAACAACAAAAGAATTCTGAGCTAATCGGCCAAGAGGTGTTTTAATTAATATAGTTCTGTGTGATTCTTTCAGGTCTGGGCAGCCAGTAATGAGAAAGAATCCTTCACTTATAACACAAGACTATTTCTTCTGTAGAAATAAAGTTGGCAGTGTTAACAATCTTTTCAAGCATTATGCCCTTTTTATGCAGTTTGTATTTACAAACTCATGGCAAAAATGAAATTTATGAAGTCCTTTGTATAGGGTAAATGGGCCAGCCAAAGAAACACATCCTGACCCTGAAACCAGAGCCAGTGAAGTACATAATTTTGACTCTGAAACTGAATTCAAAGAAATATATCCTGACTCCAAAACCAAGACAAAGAAACACACTTTGTTCCTGAATCCAGAGTCAATGAAAGAAACACCTGAACCTGAAACCAGACTCAAAGTTTAGAAGGGACAAGTGAAAGAACACACTTTGATTCTGAAACAAGAGCCAAAGATACACACTCTATTCTTGACCAACTAGCACAAACCAGCTAATCCCTAAGCTCGAGATCTACCAACATCTGAGCAAAATCCAGCCATTCTCTGCATTGTTCAAGATCAGAGATTAACATCTAACCAATTCCCTCCCAGAGAATCTTCTCCCTGGGAAAACTCTGCCCCTAAGAAGTCCTATATAAGTTCTGTACCTGTCCAGTTGGCATCTGCCTATTTCTGTCCTAGCAGAGGCAGCCCCTCTCTTGGATTCTTCCCTTCCAAATGAATTTCTTGAATGAATTTTGGGTGAAAACCTTTCACTGGAGTGATAAGAAACTCTGTAGTGGAGAAGCTTTGGTCACCTCTGCTGGCAAACTTTCTTAAAGGACCAGGGCAGAAGTAGCTACTCTTCACCAGAGACTGCAACATTTCAGCAACAGTTTCCCATTAACTCCAGTGAAGCAGAGAAGTAACAATCTGGGCTGTAGCTGAGAAAGAAATTGACATCTCTATTAGGAAACTCCCTAGTGTGGTGGAACAGAGGAGCAACAGAAACCTCTGCTAGGAAACTCCCTTAGGGAAGTGGAGCAGAACAGCCATGGACATCCTCTGCTTTGCAGCTCTCTTAGCAGAATGAAACAGGGGCCCATCTGTGATGGCTTTCTTGGAGAGGAGCAGTATTGCTACATCCTGCAGGAAGAACCTCTCCCACTAGACCACAGCCTCGGGTATAGCCGGACTTTTCAATAGTATATGTCAGGACCATCTTTGACAAGTAGACCCACTTAGCAGGGTAGGGGCGTACGGAATAGAAAAGTAAGAAAAGAGATTGAAGACACAAGTGAAAATATTAGAAGCATAGGATAGCACCGGGAGGGAGTTCCAGTGAATACTGTACGTCTGCTTGCATTTAATTTCCATATACTTTCAAACCCCGATACAGTAGGGGAAGAAGACAAAAGACTGCTTTAACGTGATGCACAGGGCAACGAAAACAGTTACTTGCTTCAATACTTGGAGCCATCAAGTCCATAATTGTTGAGAAAAACATTCTGTTATTCACGCAGTGAATGCACCCTAGACTTAGTATCCTAAAGGCAGTCATTCCCTAGGTCAAACCTCTTAATTCAAAAGAAGTATGTTTGGCTTTTTTTGTTTGTTTGTTTCATTAGCCTGCCTGTGGCAAGGTAGCCTCTCCTCAGAACTCCATGGCCAGCAAAGACACTGGACATAAAGACCAGAAGACACATCTAGGAGGACCAGAAGACACATCTGGGAGCAAAGACACCGGATTCTAGCACCAGAAGACTCATCTGGGAACAAAAGACACCAGATATTCATACCAGAAGACACATCTGGGAGCAAAGACACCAGATCTTAAAACCGGAAGACACATCTGGGAGGCGTCCCTCAACTACAAGGAATCCCTGACTCAGTGCTGTGGAGTCCCATCTGGACGGCCTTCCCTAGCGTAGTCAAGTATCCTGACCCTGTGCCAAGGCCACCTAACCAGAGGGGGGAGAGGCTCCTGTCCCAGGCAGGTCTGAGGAGCCCAGCAAGGGAGTGCTGGCTCCTTCAGATTGTGCTGCAAGGAATAGCTCCTGCCCTGGTACTGAGGAGATCCACCCAGATTCAGTCAGAGCAAGGATTGGAACAAGTCACCAAGTCTCTCCTAGCTCCATTTAAAGGAAGAGATGGGCAGGAGCCAATGCAAGAACTCCTCTAACAACCTGAAAGGCAATTTGTCATCACCAGAATCCAGTCATCCCGAAACAACAAGAATTGAACACCCTACTCCAGAAGTAATAGAAGAAATCGCCCTTAAACAGTACTTCATGAAAATTATAGAGGACCTTAAACAGGAGGTAAAAACTGCCATAAAGAAATGGAGATGACAAACAAAAAAGTAGATGAAATAAATAAATCTCTTAAAGATACCCAAGAAAAACAAGAAAAAGCAATCAAACAGTTAAGGGCAACAGTACAAGACCTGAAAAATGAAATGGAGGTAATGAGGAAAACACAATCTGAGGGAAGACTGGAAATGGAAATTCTGAGTAAACGAACAGAAACTTCAGAGACAAGTATTTCCAACTGAATACAAGAGATGGAAGAAAGAATCTCGGACTCTGAAGATACTATAGAGGAAATAAAATCACAGATTAAAGAACAAAACAAATCCAACAAATTCTTAACACAAAACATCCAGGAAATCTGGGGCACCATGAAAAGACCAAACTTAAGAATAATTGGAATAGAAGAAGGGGAAGAATTACAACTCAAAGGCCCAGAAAATATATTCAACAAAATTATAGAAGAAAATTTCCCCAACCTAAAGAAGGATATTCCTATGAAGCTACAAGAAGCCTACAGAACACCAAATAGACTGGATCAAAAGAAAGCATCCCCATGCCATATAATAATCAAAACACAAAACATACAGAATAAAGAACAGATATTAAGAGCTGCAAAGGAAAAAGGTCAAGTAACATACAAAGGGAAACCTATCAGAATTACACCTGAATTATCACTGGAAACCATGAAAGCCAGAAGGTCTTGGATAGATGTGCTACAGACATTAAGGGAACATGGATGCAAGCACAGACCACTATACTTGGCAAAGCTAGCATTCACCATCAATGGAGAAAACAAGATATTCCAGGACAAAAACAGATTTAAACAATACGTAGCCACAAATCGAGCCTTGAAGAAAGTAATAGAAGGAAAATCGCAAACCAAGGAGTCCAACAACGCCCACAATAACTCAGGCATCTAGCGACCCTTCACCAGCACAACTAAAGAAGGCAAACACACAAATCTCTACTACAAAAAAAATGACCGGAGTTAACAACCACTGGTCATTAATATCACTTAATATCAATGGACTCAATTCACCTATAAAAAAGCACAGGCTAAGAGACTGGATACGAAAACAGGATCCAACATTCTGCTGTTTACAAGAAACACACCTCAACCACAAAGACAGATCACCTACTCAGAGTAAAGGGTTGGGAAAAGGTTTATCAAGCAAATGGACCTAAGAAACAAGCCGGTGTGGCCATACTAATTTCTAACAAAGTTGACTTCAAACTAAAATCAATCAGAAGAGATGGAAAGGGACACTTTATACTCATAACAGGAAAAATCCATCAGAATGAAGTCTCAATCCTGAATATCTATGCCCCTAATATAAAAGCTCCCACTTATGTAAAAGAAACATTACTAGAACTCAAGGCAGCAATCAAACCACACACACTAATAGTAGGAGACTTCAACACTCCTCTCACTAATGGACAGGTCAATCAGACAGAAACCTAACAGAGAATTAAGAGACTTAATAGAGGTAATGAACCAAATGGACTTAACAGACATCTGTAGAACATTGCACCCAAATAGGAAAAAATATACCTTCTTCTCTGCGGCTCATGGAACCTTTTTGAAAATTGACCACATACTTGGTAACAAAGCAAACGTCCACAGTTACAAAAAAATATTAGTAACCACCTTTGTCTTATCGGATCACCATGGATTATAATTAGAATTCAACAACAATGCTACCCCCAGAAAGCCCAAAAAGTCATGGAAACTGAACAGTCAACTACTGAACCACAGCTGGGTCAAGGAAGAAATAAAGAAATTAAAGTCTTTCTTGAATTTAATGAAAACAAAGACACAACATACTCAAACCTATGGGACACAATGAAAGCAGTGCTAAGAGAAAGTTCATAGCACTAAGTGCCCACTTAAAGAAAACGGAGAAAGCACTCATTGGTGACTTAACAGCACACCTGAAAGCTCTGGAAAAAAAGAAGCAGAATCACCTAGGAGGAGTAGAAGACTGGAAATAATCAAACTGAGGGCAGAAATCAACAAAATAGAAACACAGAAAACAATCTAAAGAATCAATGAAACAAAAAGCTGGTTCTTGGAGAAAATCAACAAGATTGACAAACCCTTAGCCAAACTAATCAAAAGGCAGAGAAGAACATGCAAATTAGTAAGATCAGAAATGAAAAGGGGGACATAACCACAGACACAGAGGAAATTCAGAAATCATTAGATCTTACTACAAAAGCCTGTATGCCACAAAATTGGAAAATGTAAAAGAAATGGACAGTTTTTTAGATAAATACCATATACCAAAGTTAAACCAGGACCAGGTAAATGCTCTAAATAGTCCTGTTAGTCATGAAGAATTAGAAACTGTTATCAAAAACCACCCTACCAAAAAGAGCCCAGGACCAGATGGTTTCACTGCAGAATTCTACCAGAACATCAAAGAAGACCTAATACCTATACTCCTTAATGTACTTCATAATCTAGAAACACAAGAGTCATTGCCAAATTCCATTTATAAAGCTACAGTTACCCTCATACCTGAACCACACAAAGACCCAACCAAGAAAGAGAATTACAGGCCAATCTCACTCATGAAGAGTGATGCAAGAAATTGTCAATAAAATACTGGCAAACCGAATCCAAGAACACATTAGAAAAATTATTCACTATGATCAAGTAGGCTTCATCCCAGAGATGCAGGGCTTGGTTCAACATACAAAAATCTATCAATGTAATCCATCACATAAATAAACTGTAAGGGAAAAAAACCATATGATCATCTCATTAGTTGCTGAAAAAGCATTTGTCAAAACTCAGCACCTCTTTGTGATAAAGGTCTTGGAGAGATTAGGGATACAAGGGTCATTCCTAAATATAATAAAGGTTATTTACAGCAAGCCAACAGCTAACATCAAATTTAAATGGAGAGAAAAACTCAAAGGCCATCCACTAAATTCAGGAATGCGATTAGGCTGGTCCAACTCTCTCCTTATCTCTTCAATATAGTGCTTAAAGTTCTAGCAATAGCAATAAGACAACATAAGGGAATCAAGGGGATTCGATTTGGAAAGGAAGAAGTTAAACTTTCGTTATTCGCAAGATGATATGATAGTGTACATAAGTTGACCCCCAGAAACTACACCAAAGAACTCCTACAGCTGAAAAAACTCCTTCAGTAATGTGGCAAGGATACAAGATCAACTCCAAAAACTCAGGTGCCCTCCTATACACAAGGAATAGGAAGCAGAGAAAGAAATCAGCGAAGTATCACCTTTCACAATAGCCACAAATAGCATAAGATATCTCGGAGTAACTCTAACCAAGGAAGTGAAGGATTTATTTGGACAAGAACTTTAAGTCTTTGAAGAAAGAAATTGAAGAGGATACCATAAAATGGAAGGATCTCCCCTGCCTCGTGGATTGGGAGGATCCAACATAATAAAAATGGGGCAATTCTACCAAAAGCCAATTATAGATTCCAATGCAATCCCCATCAAAGGTCCCCATCAAAATTCTTGACAGATATTGAAGAGGACAATAATCAACTTTATATGGAAGAACAAGAAACCCAGGATAGCCAGAACTATCTTATACAATAAAGGAACTTCTGGAGGCAATTACCATCCCTGACTTCAAACTCTATTACAGGGCTTTCAGTATTGAAAACAGCTTGCTATTGGCATTAAAAAGAGAGAAGTCGACCAAGGGAATCGTATAGAAGACCCGATCTTAAATCACAAACCTATGAACACCTAATTTTAGATAAGGAGCCAAAAGTACACAATGGAAGAAAGAGGGCATCCTTCAACAAATGGTGCTGGCATAAACTGGATGTTAACCTGTAGAAGAATGAAAGTAGATCCCATACCTATCATCATGGCACAAAACTCAAGTCCAAATGGAATTTAAAGACCCTCAATATTAATCTGATCCCCCTGATCCTGGTTAGAGGAGAAAGTGGGAAGTACTCTACAACATTTGGGCATAGGAGACCGTTTCCTACGTATAACCCCAGCTAACACAGACATTAAGGGCAACATTGAATAAATGGGACCTCCTGAAGCTGAGCAGCTTCTGTAAAGCAAAGGACACTGTCACTAAGACACAAAGGCAGCCTACTGACTGGGAAAAGATCTTCACCAACCCTGCAA
The DNA here is from genome assembly GCF_903992535.2 of Arvicola amphibius. Classification (NCBI taxonomy): domain Eukaryota; kingdom Metazoa; phylum Chordata; class Mammalia; order Rodentia; family Cricetidae; genus Arvicola; species Arvicola amphibius. The sequence continues at coordinate 81,081,764 of NC_052054.1, forward strand.
CTGACAAAGGTCTGATCTCTAAAATATATAAGGAACTCAAGAGACTAGACTTTAAAATGCTAATTAACCCAATTAAAAAATGGGGCACTGAACTGAACAGAGATTTCTCAACAGAAGAAGTTCAAATGGCCAAAAGACACTTAGGGGCATGCTCAACCTCCTTAGCTATCAGGGAAATGAAAATCAAAACAACTTTGAGATACCATCTTACACCTGTCAGATTGGCTAAAATCCAAAACACCAATGATAACCTTTGCTGGAGAGGTTGTGGGGTAAGGGGTACATTCATCCATTGCTGGTGGGAATGCACACTTGTGCAACCACTTTGGAAAGCAGTGTGGCGGTTTCTCAGGAAATTCAGGATCAACCTACTCCAGGACCCAGTAATTCCACTCTTGGGAATTTACCCAAGAGATGCCCAAATCATACTACAAAAGAATTTGTTCAACTATGCTCATAGAAGCATTATTTGTAATAGCCAGATCCTGGAAACAACCTAGATGCCCTTCAGTGGAAGAATGGTTGAAGAAAGTGTGGAATATATACATGTTAGAATACTACTCAGTGGTAAAAAACAATGACATCTTGAATTTTGCATGCAAATGGATGGAAATAGAAAACACTAGTTCTGAGTGAGGTAACCCAGACCCAAAATGATGAACATGGGATGTCCTCACTCATAATCGGTTTCTAGCCATAATTAAAGGACATCGAGCCTCTAATTCGGGATTCTTGAGAAGATGATAAAAAGAACCTTCACCTGGCGATAGATGACGAAAATGACTGAGCCCCACATTGGAGCACCAGACTGAGCTCGCAAGGACCTGATGAGGAGCAGAAGGAGGGAGAACATGAGAAAGAAAGTCAGGATCGTGAGGGGTGCGTTCACCCATAGAGACGGTGGGACAGAACTAAAGGGAGATCACCAACTCCAGTTGGAATGGGACTGATGGAACATGAGACCAAACCGGACTCTCTGAATGTGGCCTACGGTGGGGGCTGACTGAGAAGCCAAGGATTCTTCTGCATGGACGGGCTCTGTGGGAGCCTTCTCAGCTTGGTTAATCGCCTTTCTGGACCTGGGGGGAATTGGGAGGACCTTGGTCTTAACATACAGTAGGGAACCCTGATGGCTCCTTGTCCTGGAGATGGAGGGAGGGGGGTATGGGGAGGACGGGAGGTGAGGGAAAGGGGAGGAGTAGGGGAAGAGATGGAAATTTTTAAATATAAAAAAATAAACCATGAAAAAAAACATCTACTCACATAAAATAAAATGAAAAAGAATATGAATTTGAGGCTGTTACCTGCCCCTACACCAATGTTATAGAAATCTTCCATCATTTTAAAAATAGATAAAACCTGGCATGGTCATACATGCCTGCCATACCAGTGCTTAGAAAGCTGAAGCGAGAGGATCACAAGTTCAGACCAGCCTGAAACTACATCACTGGGGAAAGAAAGGGGTGTGGGGCAGGAAAAAAAAGTATGTTTGAATTCTCTCACTTTCCTCAAGGAGGAGTAGATTTACCTGTATGGTCCCCTCTTAAAGTCCAAAACACAAAAACAGCCACACCTTAGGTCTGGGTGTGTAACCACACCTGTTTAACAACTTGAGCAACCTCAAACTCTGACCTTCAGATAAAGTGGAAATAGACTCACGGTTTTTGACTTCCACAAGGATAACTTTTCTCCTCATAGCTGTTGGTATCCAGTACACTTTTCCCTTCACAGCTGTAGGTATGGCCTGACTTCTAACAGTCTGGGTACCTTTTTCTTCAGAGCCCTAGGTATCAGCATACCTTCCCTCCACAGCTTCAGTTATAGCCAAATTGCTCAACATTTCAGTTAGGGTTAGGGGGGTTAGGGTTAGGCATTTGAATTTTTTTCTATGTATGTATAGTAGTCTGGACTGACATCTGGTCCTCTTAGAATGTTAGTACATCTGTTTGATGACCTTCTAAATTTTAGTGTCTCCCTTGTGAAGTCAGATATAATTCTAGTATGTCTGCCTTCATATGTTACTCAGTCTTTTTTCTTTGCATCTTTAATATTCTTTTTTTTGTTCTGTAATAATTATTAGGGTCAAGGATACTTTCTTTTCTGGCCCAATCATTTTGGTGTTCTATATGCTTCCTGTTCCTTTGTAGACATCGCATTTAAGTTATGGACAGTTTCTTTTGCAATTTTGTTAAAATAATTTCTCAGCCTTTGAGCTTGGATTCTTATCCTTTATTCCTATTATTCATAGGTTTATCTTTTCATAGAGTCTGATTGCCTGGATTTTTTCAGGAAACTTTGAGATTTAATATTTTCTTTAACTAAAATATCCATTTCTTCTTTTGTGTCTTCAACACTTGAGATTCTTCTATCTCTTGTGTTCTGTTGGTGAAGCTTGACTCTATACTTTTTATCTGAATTCCTAAATTTTTCATTTTTAATATATCCCCAATTTGGGGCTTCTTTACTGATCCTATTTCAATTTTCAGATCTTTGACAGTTTTCTACATTCCGATCCACCATCTCTTTGTATTTTACTTAAGTTCTTAAGGTATATGTTAGTTTCTTCTTTAAGAACCTCTGTCTTCACATGGGTGTTTTTCAGGTCTTTGTCTTATGCTTGAAATATATTGGAATATTCAGGGCCTGTTGTTTTGGAGGATACCTGGACTCTTGTGTAGTTCATATTGTCCTGAGTGTTATTGATGGTGTTTTTACACTGGCATCAAAGAATCTGCAACTAGCATGATTAGAGATACAGATGCTGATTTATGGGTTTGATTTGTTTTGTGGGTATTTCATCACCTGGTCTCAAAAACACAGGCCGTCGAGGTTATTTGCCTTTAATCCCAGCACTCAGCAAAGGCAGGCAGATCTCTCTGAGTTCGAGGCCTGCGGGTCTATAAGAGCAAGTTCCAGCACAGGTTGCTACAGGGAAACCCTCTCTTGAAAACCCAAAAAAACCCTCTCAATATAGATATTGATTTGCAATATATATAGAAGAGTTGTCTTTCATGTTGAAACCACTGAATTTATAACAGGTGATACAGAATTGACTTCATTATTCATTAGGTTCAAGATATAATCAGGAATAGGCTTTGTTCCATATACATACCATACATCTGGTTCGATACAAGTCTGCCAGGTCCACTAGTACAAGTAATGCAGAAATAAATGTATTATTGATTGGAAACACACTGAAAGCCTCAGAATTTTATATTAAAAATCATGTCAATTGCAAAGGCTTAGAGAAAGATTTTTTCTATTACATGAAAACAATCTAAGGAGATTATAAAGAGGTGTCCTACTTGGTCTTTCTTTAACCAAACACCATTACCTGTAGGGAATTACACAAAGGGTACTCAAAGGAATGATATCTGGCAAATGAATATGTTCCACTTTACATAATTTTGAAAATTGAAATATGTATACCACACCACTGACACTCAGGTTTTCAATGGGCAACCCGCTTCGAGCTCAGAAAAGGATGATTCAGTAATCATTTATTATTGGAAGCTATGCCTATCATGGATATACCTGCAAAAATAAAGACAGAAATGATCCAACATATGTCAATAAAATGAAACAGTTTTTGTGCTTATTATAATATAAAACATATTACAGTTATTCCAAACAATCCTACAGGTCAGACAGTTATAGAAAGATCAAATCAAACTATGAAGGATATATTAACAGAAAGTGATGGAAAATACCCCCAGAAATACATTGCATAATGGTGTATTAAACTTTGATTTTCTTAATGCTAATGAGAGAGGAACAATGGCAACAGAGAGACATTGGGTAATAGAAAAAAACTTCTGAAGTAAATCAGCCAGTGTATTTCAACGATGTGTTGACCTCATGAAGGAAACCAGGAGATGTACTATGTTGGGGAAGGGGTATTGCTCTTATTTCCACAGAGGAAGAAAAGCTATGTGTTGACAGAAGTTTCTGTCCCGCCCAGTCCTGTGGCCATTCAGTCCCAAAGAAACACACAGAGGTCTACATTAATTATCAACTGGCCTAGTAGTTCAGGCTTCCTTACTAACTAATTTTTACATCTTAAATTAGCCCACAATACTTGTCTGTGTTAGCCATATGGCTTGATACCTTTTATCAGCAAGGAATTTTCATCTTGTTTCCTCTGTGTCTGGGTTACAACTGTAGAATGAACTGTCCTTTTCCCAGAATTATCCTATTCTAATCACCCCACCTATTCTTCGTGCTTGGTTGGCCCTCCTACATTTGCTGCATACTATTTGCAAATCAGTACTGTATTAAACCAGTACAACCAACAAACACTATAGGGTACAAGACCATAGTCCCCTAGCAGGTATGATTACAATCAAAATTAATAAAGATTCAGCTTGAAAAAGAGAAACCTTGAGAAAGAGAAATGGCAGCTCATCCATAGAGATGATGGTCATACAGGTGGTAAGGAAAACTCATAAGGTTTGGGGCAGGGTTCTGTTCTTGTCTGTGCAGGAAAATACTCATCTTCAAAAATCAAGAAACTTTGGACATTTAGATGCCTACAAAAGAAAAAACTATCCAGAAAAGATAATCAAGCAAAGAGAAATCTGACTTATGAGGTCATCTGTAGGCCAAATTTTCATTACCTAAACACACACACACACACACACACACACACACACAGAATTCTCAGTATAATAATAGTCGCAACTCACTTAAAAATCAAAGCTGGCTTTGGAGTTGGACAATGGCTATTCTTCTCTAAGCCCAAGCATGTTTTTAAAAGGAAATTCAGGTTCTGTCTCATGTCAGAAGCCATTCTGGTATGGATAAAAAGAAGAAAGAATTTATGAAAAATTTTACTTTTCTCCATATACTATTTTTGTCTCTTTCACTGACTATATGTCTATATAAATAACTTCATGTTTTCCACAAGGAAACAATAAATTTTCCTGCAGTAATCGTTGAAGTTTCCAGGAAGAAGATGGGCCCCCACAACAATGACTCCACCTGGTTTGAGAAGACATCACTGATGCTGATAGCACTACTTTGAGACTGGTTTGGGGGTACTAGCTGCTCAAGATGGTTTCAACTTGGTTACCTGAAATGGTGCACATTCTTACAACGTTGTACCCAACATTCCAGAGTCTTTGAATATATGGATGCCAGGGACTGGATTGATCCTTCCACCCAAACATCCCAGACTCTTTGGGTATTTGGATGGCCAGGGGCTGAGTGATGCTTCTAGCCAAACATATAGTTAGTTAAAAAAAAAAACCTCCTTACTGAGCTAGAGCTACACAGTGAAACTCACACTGTATAAACTGTTTTCTTGCCAGTTATGCGGCTATCACTGCTCTAATTCCAAATAATAATGTTGGATTGTTGGAAACACTAAGTCCAAAAAAGCAAAATCTTCGCAGGCTGTAATGATGTCCACCAACTTTAATACCCCAACAGCCTGGCGCCAAAGAGAGGTGAATCTCTTTCTACAAAGAGAATTCTACAAAGTGAATCCAGGCTATCCAAAGCTCATAATGAGCCCCACTCTCAATGAATAAAAAATAATGACAATAAATAAACATAGTGATGGAACCCTGATGGCTCTTTAGCTTGGAGAGGGAGGGAGTGGGGGTATGGGTGAAGGGAGGGGAGGGAAGGGGGAGGAGGAGGGGAGGAGACGGGAAATATTAATCAAAAAATGAAAGAAAAAAAGAACAAAAAAGATATAAAAAGAGGAAAAAAAAAGCAAATCCTAAGCTGTTTTAACTACATTATTATTTAAAAATTTTCTTGAGACAATGTCTTCATGGAAACACAAATGATATCTTTGGTCACTCCCACGTGCAAAATTGTCGTATCTTTTAGAATGAACACACCCATGTATCCCTAGCTTAAATGCAAAAACCATTCTGGCCCATATAATTCCACTTCAGGCTGACTTCTTTTTTCTTAATTTGAGGTTTAGAAGTCTAAATAAGTTTCTGACAGCCGTGTGCTACTTTGCCAGTAGTAAATGAGGCTGTAGAATAACAGTCTATGTGTTAGGAAACCAGTCATTCAAGGGTACTGTTGCCTGTGTGAACATATGTAATGCTTTGTTACTAGAATAAACTATACTATGCTTTTTGGAAGGTCATGCTATTAACTTTTGTAAAACCATTTGTTAGCATTCAGGCATTATGCTGGCCCACCCATGTCACCTGGCAAGATGCACTTGTCAGCATTTAAGCAAACACCAAATCAATCCCAGCGTTTTACAGCCACACATGCGCTGGCGCTATTCAGGCAAATACTTAGTCAGCTCAGGGTCCTACGTAAATCCTACATAATCCTACATAAATCCTACATAATCCATGTGGCTGTGTAAGGCTCTGTAGGCAGGTGCAAAGGCCCCTTTAAGAAGCAAGCTCCATCCAAGCACTCAGAAGGCAGAGGCAGGTGGATCTCTGTGAGTCCACCCTGGTCCACAAAGAGCTAGTTTCATGACCAGAGAAGAGAAGTAGGGGGTAGAGGGAGGGGCTGAGGTGACTCCACTCATTCCCTCTCTCTTTCCTGCTGCTCCTCTGAAGAGGCAGGTAGACCTTTGAACCTCTCTTTCTTGGTCTCTCTGCCTGTCTGTCTGTCTCTCTGCCTCTCTCTCTCTAATCTTCTGCATCTGAACCCAGAGGCCGGTTTTCCCTCTGACCGCCCCCCTTATCCCATTCCGTTCCCCCAATAAAAACCCCTCTGCCTGAGTGTTCTCTGCATGGTGGATCTGTCTCTCAACTACCATGGGACTCCTTGAACCCAACCCACCAAAGTACCTCCCACACCATATCATAACACCAGTAATATATGATATACTTCCTTTCATTTTAGTAGGGGTGCAAGCTGTGTGCACTGGTGATCACATCTTTAAGAAAATTCTTTGGAGTTTTAACCATAGGTTTTCTTTAATCTATTTGTTAAACTTTGTTTGCTATTTGTGTTTGTGTGAGTGCCTGCATGTATGTATGTGATTGCCCAGTACCCTCATAGGGTGAAAGAGGAGGTCACATCCCCTGGAGCTGGAGTTATAGGCCTGTGAGTCAATCATCCTTGGTCAGGTATTCTGTCGAAGCAGCACACAGTCTTAGCTGCTGAACCATCTCTCTAGGCACTGCAGGGTTCTGAAGCTGATAGGCGAGTACCATTAGATGTTTTTTTTTTCCATTTCCTTTGGAAATGATAAAAACTTGTTAGCATAACATATTCCTACTGAAGTTTTCCTCAAAAGGAGTAAGAGTCAATACAGAATTGTTGGACATCATCATCATGGATCCATTTTTGCTCACAGGTAAGAAGATGAAGCATAAGATATACGCTTGGAAATTTGTCGATGCTTCATTGGCTGAAATTCAAGGATCATTGACCAAAGCAGGGTGATCCTGGAAGGGAAAGACATCTTCAGCCACCCATCACCTTCTGTTTTCCGGTCTCTCTAGCAAATGTTCTGATGCTGTGACAATCAGTGTGACAATCAGTCCCGTGGGCTATCACAACTGTCCAGCTAGACTTGCAATCACTATTATGGCTGTTTTCCAAGTTCTGGTTATTTTGTTTCTACAGCTGGAGAACTAACAGGTAGAGATGAATAGCCCTAAGAAATTAATTGCCTGAGCCCCAGAACAGTATAGTATGTCAGGACTGAGCATGCCAGTCAACAGTAGTGTAAGCGAGAGCCCTCAGTGGAATCTCTGCTAGCAGGACACTGGGTCAAATCCCTCCTCAAAAGCGGTGGTGCACAGCAGTAGACCAGCAGGATGTGGGTTCTTCAAGCACTGCCACGGCTCCGGGTCACTGCTTCTGTCGTGTTACAGATATAAGGTAAGGCTGTCCGAAAGGGAATATGGATTTTGGGCAAAGATGAGGGTGGGATAACCCGTGGTGACCCCACCATGTCAAGGCCTGCATCAATGTTGCTACTTGGTTTGTGAGCTAGGGTATGGCCTATAACGGAGGTTTGCCTAAATCTCACAGTGATCGATGCTTCTGCCTGACTCTACTCTTTGGGGGGACCGCAACTGTCTACCATTACCTGACTTAAAATATGCAGAAGTAAGAGAATCAGGTGTGGTAGTGCCGATCCTTAATCCTAGCACCCTGGACGGTAGCGGCAAACTGATTTCTCTGAATTCAAGGCTAGCCAGGTCTACACAGTGAATTCTACTTCAGTCTTTGGCTTCAAAGTGGATGCTGACTGAGGGGCCAACAAAAAAATAAAATAAAATATGTGTTTTTTAATTTACTTTACTTAGTTTTCCTAATTATGAAACATTGAGAGAAAATAATTCAGTAGTTATATGTAAACTCTCATAAAAAAGACATTTCCAGTTTGTTAGTGTAAATATTAATATATTTCTGCATCCTTAAGGGGATATAAGAAGTAATATATGCTTTATGTAGTCGTCAGACTATTAAGAAGCCTCGATACTAAAATGATTTCTTCGATTTAATGTATTGAGTGATTAAATACATTCTGCCTTGATTCCAAAAGACTTATTGACTAAAATTCTGTATTTAGAATGTTTGCCTTTCATAATACAGTTTTTGAGATTCATACTATTAATTAGTTTATTTTGGTTTTTTTTAAGACAGAGTTTCTCTGTGTAGCTTTGAAGCCTGTCCTGGAACTAGCTCTGTGGACCAGCTGATCTCGAGCTCACAGAAATCTACCTGTCTCCCCGAGTGCTGGGATTAAAGACGTGTGCCAGACACAGCCCATTTTGTTTGTTTGTGTGGTTGGTGTTGTGTTGTCGTCACACTACTTTTACATAAACTTTTGTTTTTGCAAAAATGAAAATCAGAACATGTTGCCCAGAGCTGGCCTGTGGTATCCACTGCTCAAAACACCAAACTGGCAGAATTCCGTTTCCTTTGGTTGATTTCAAAGGCAAAACCGGGATAGTATCTCAGAAATCATTTCTCAGCACCCAGAAGTAATTCAAAGTTGAGGTTTGGTCTGTTTCTCTAGGAGGGATGGTTGGAAGAGCCCTCACCTCATCCTGTAGGCTGCCTTAGAAAAACAAAGAGGGCCTAGAGACAGCAATTGGCCTTGGCAGACCCGAAGTGCCTCCTTCGAGGTCATTTCAGGGAAGCCTCCATCGCCTGCTATACTCCAGCTTCCTGTAGTCAGGGCTTCAAGTGCAAGTTCGATTTACTGAAATTTAAAACTGCAGGTGTGGGACAGGTGGGTCGCTTTGTGCAAGCAGTCATTAGGGAGAGTCTCCTGCCACTCAGGACGCATTACCCAATCAGGGCCTCAGGTGTGCCAGCCACTCAGAAAGGGCAGAGGGCTCTTCCGTTGGCCATGCTCAGCTTAGCTCTGTGGCTGAGCCAGTGTGAGCTGGCCGGTGTGTAGTGCTGTGAGGGAGCGACTACAGGCTAATGGAAGCAGCATCATGGTGAGCGGGGTCCACTGTCCCCAGGCGGGAATGAGCTCGCAGCTGCCCTGTGGGAGCAGATTGTGGTGGGTCCTCTCCAGGAGTGGATGGCAATGCTCCCCATGCAGTCCCGTGCAACTCCTGGCCCCAGGACTGCACCCTCCTAATCCCTTGGCTCTGCATCGTGCTCAGGGCACCGGCTACAGTGGACTGGTGTGCTGATAAATTTTTGTGGGTGAGCTGACCTTTCTATTGTGGCCTGTAGTGCTTTTGCTCTCTCTGTGTAATGCAAGTTTCCTAAACCCCCGAGAGCCCTAGATTCTCTACTGTGTTCTAGAAGGTTTTCACTTCGGATTTAACACTTATCGTCCATTTGGATTTATTTTCTGGAGGTTGTAATGGTCAGTGTGTAATTAATTTGTATATAGTATATAGTTGCATATAGATACCAGCACCATTTGTTAGTAACTGCATACTGAGTGTTCTTGGCTCATTTGGACTGTGTTTTTATTTCTACATTTGCTATTATACGCAGCTGATCATTTTATTCTTTCCCAAATAGTACCATCTTTATTGTAGTTGTATGAGAAGTTTTTTTAAATATTTATTTTATTTATTTATTATGTATACAATATTTATTCCTGAAGGCCAGAGAGGAGCCAGACCTAATTACAGATGATTGTGAGCCTCAATGTGGTTGCTGGTTATTGAACTCAGGACCTTTGGAAGAGCAGCAATGCTCTTAACCACTGAGCCATCTCTCCAGCGCATATGAGAATTTTTGAAGTAAGAATGGTCGCTATATTTACTATTTATTCACTAACTAGTTGACCTTACTTTCTGTCCATATTACCTTTTTGATTTAGTTTTTCTTGTTATTGATAACATAATTGTTAGAATTTATAGTTCAAATTATTTTGTCCCTGTTTTGTTTGTTTTTTGACCGAGGGTTTCTCTTTGTAGCCCTGGCTGTCCTGGAACTCACTCTGTAGTCCAGGCTAGCCTCAAACTCAGATGTGCCTGCCTCTGCCCCTGAGTGATGAGATTAAAAATGTGTAGCACCCAGGCCCAGTTTTATAGTTCAGACTCTTAATGACATCCTATTGAGGCTTCTTATCTGCAGCCATAGAATTTCCCTCTTTTTATGGTGTTTCTGAATTTTTTAAATTATAATTTAAAGTTCTGGTTTATTGATATTGTTACATTTCTAAATATTTTCTGGCCATTTTATCCATGATGACTATAAGAGGCATGGGGGTATGTTTTTTTAAAAATTTTCCATACTACTCTATTTATGTGTGTGCAGTGTTTTGCTTGCATGTATGTATGTTCACCACATGTTGGGGTACCTCATAAGCCTCATGGCCTTCAGGAAAATGATCTGTGACCAGCAAAGAATGAAACTCAGTCAGCACCACTTTTGCAGGTACTTGGGGTAATAAGTTCCTTCGTCTCTCCCCATGATTTTTTCCCCTACACATTGAAACACAGTAGGACTTTGGAAAAAAGGCTTCTAACATGACACTTATCCCAACAAAGCTTCAGTCATAGCTACGTGGGAAACTCCCTAGCAATGTAGCAAAGCACCTGTGACCTCTACAGTAAGGATGGGTTTCTAGTGGGTGGTAAACCAAGCTCAGGGCAAGGATCTAAGGAGGTAGGATTTGTGATAAGACATAAGTATCCTTCTATTGGATGAAGAATGCAAAGTACGTGGGACCTCTTTCATAAGGATGGGTTCTATTCACTGTAAGATTGAGCTCAGGATTAGCGCCTAAAAAAATGTTGGGGATTCAGGAAGGCTGACTCCGTAGAATAGCAGATCACAAGATTGTTAGACATTTGCTTCAGAATTTGTTCTTCTTTTGTAAGAAAATAGGTCCTGTGTGTTTAGCAGGTCTGGTTCCTCCAATGCTTTCTTTAAGCTGTGCCTCTTTCAATCACTATTTGTGTTTGGTGACCACAGAGGAACAGAAAACAGCACCAGATCTCCTGGGAACAAGAGCTAGAGATGATGGTGAGCCACCATGTGGATCCTGGAAACCAAAGTCAGGTCTTCTTCAGGACCAGACGCACCTTAAGTTTCTGAACTATCTCTCCATTCATAAACTTGACAGATCTAAAAACGTTTTTTAGGGTGTATGTGCACATGCACAGGCTGAAGAGAGTTAAGAGAGTTGAGGTTAACTAAAAATGTGTCTTTGGGGGCTAGCAAGAGGGGCTCAGTCGTAAGCAGGTTCATTTTGTTAACTTAAATAAGCTATAGTTAGTTTTGGCCTCAGCACAAGTCTGCAGGGCATTTTCTTGATTAATGATTGATGATAGTAGGGCTCTGCCCCACTGTGGGCAGGTACTACCCTTAGCAGGTGGTCGTGAAGTGTATAAGAAAATAAGCTGGGCAAGTCATGAGATCAGGTGAACAAAGCAGCATTCTTCCAGGTTCTGCCTTGAGTTTCTGCCCTGACTTTCCTTCCTGAGGGGACTATAACCTGTAAGCCAAATAAACTCTTTCCTCCCTACTTTAGCTTTGGTCAGTATCTTATCACATTAGCAGAAATCAAACAGTGGCAGAAGGCAAAAGAACTTTCTCTCAATTGATGATCTCAATATGATTCTTTAAACTGTTGATGGAATAAACTAACTCCCTCGAGTTATCCTTTCGCTTCTCTGTGCTTTGGTGTGCATGCACCCACATACATATACAGCATAAAATGTATGTTAAAAAATGACAAGTCTTGTGCTTTGACTAACAAGATAACACAGTTTATAAGAGTGATTGTGGAGTAAGCCTGATGAATGGAGTTTAATCCCTGGAAGCTGTGATACAAGGTTAAATCTCCCGAAATGTCCTCCAGACATGTGTTGTGCCATTAGTCTGACCACATGCATACCACACATACACACAATAATTGCTTAAAATGTGTCAAGTTTCATCTAAATGTCACAAAGTAGCTGAGAGTTAAAGAACAACTAGTTCTTTCAGCAGTGAAGTAACTGACCTTCTAAGGTATTTAATAAGTATACTCAGATCACAAAGCCAGTCGCTATATAGGGGATTTAAGGACAGACAAATACTTTGCTCTTACCTCCAATTCGCAGAAGCTCTGGAGGTCATAAGGACATCTCTAAAAGTGTAGCTCCTCCAGGAAGTCACCTCATGATCAGAGAAGCCGTGTACATTCCAGGGTTGGACTCAAAAAGGGTACATTTTATGTGAAGGAGGAGCCACATGGAGGGAAATTGTTTGAAGCAAAGTCACATGATCAGCAAGACCCTGAACTAGCCCAACTGGTAGCACACCTCATGGAGAGAAATGAAGAGAGACAAGGGGCTCTTTCTAATTCTCTTAAAACAACAATCCAGTCAAGCATGCCAACTGACCTTACCACACATGCAACAAAATGTTACTGTTTGGTCACTTACATGGCCTTAATCACCTAACAAGAAGTATACGGTCTGAGATAGAGCTCCACATTTAAAAATACTGACTGCTCTTCCAGAGGACCTGGGTTTCATTTCTAGAAACCAGATGGATGCTTGTAAGCATCTATCATCACCGTTCTGGCATCCTTGGGGCCCCTGCACTACATGAACATAGTGAATAAATGAATCTTTTCAAAATATACCTGTTGTACATTGGGGAAATGATTTTGCTTTTGTTTCCACAGGAGGAGAAAAGCTATAGATAGCATCAAAATGGATAAAGATTAGATTTGAACAAGAGACAGCTCTAATTAGAAGAAATGATAGTTCATTAAGCACCATGGCCATTTATTCTAAACTAACCTATAAAAACTAACAGATACTTCATCATTTGGTCACATATAACTTGCCAAAAGAGAATCTTCCCAAAATTAGGGTTGGGGAGGTTTTGTTTCTCTCTTTTCAGAAAAATAAAAGTATCCAGCTAAGGAATCTGAGGACTACTGGACAAATGAGACATGTGAAGAAAAGGGGTATGTCTTCCAGAAAAATGTCTCAAAAAAAGAGTAAATTGGCCTATGGTATACCACATTTCCAACAGGGTAAAATTTCATAAATCTTTCCAAATATTTGTTTCTGCTATCGTCTACAGATATGTAATACAAATGATGTTTTTGTAGTCTCAGCCCCAATGAAAGATTAAAGTTGGATTTGGAGTGTGGCTCTCTCCTTCTCTAAACCCAGGCAAGCTTATTAAAGTAAAATTTAAAATCTCTCTCATATCATAAGAGTCACCTGATATGGGGCAGAAGAAAAACTAGATTTTGAGGACTATTTTATTGCTACTAAGCTCATAATTCTTTGGTTTTATTTTGACCCCATATGACGTTTTTTCTTAAGGTATTATATATATATATACTATATATAATATATATATGGTATTATATATACATACATATACAATGCACATATACATATACACACATACATATGTCTTTTTGTCATGATATTAATGGTTATATAGAGTACTAATTCTGGAAAATGGTTTTATTTGCCTTCCTGCATATGATTTCTGATTGAGTATCTATCAGTTTTCCTCAGTGCACCAGGTACCTTTGAAGTCTCCTTAAGGAGGAAGGGGCCCCACAATGACAACTCCTCCAGAACTATGATAACACCACTAAGCTAAAAAACACCACCTAAGGATCGACTTTGGGACTACAACACTGCTGAGAACAATTTTTGGGATTTTTAGCTGAGGTGACTAATCTAACAGACTAACAGACTACTCTAGCCAGGACTTGAGACAAGTCCTGCAGTTTCCCATTATGCAGAGACTGGACAACAATGATGTAGCTATTCCTCCCAGGACTTGACCATTGACCCAGCCTTTTCCTTTCAGGATCCCCTAAAGATACCATTGCCCCCAGACAACAGGAAGTAAATTTAAAAATATGACATCCACATACCCAAGAGCTGGGGTGGGCAGTGTTTGGTCATTCAATGGGTTGTGGATACTTGTCATTTTTTTGGGGGGGTTAGTTACAAGTTGTTGTTGGTAATAGTCAGGTCAAAAGCTAAATAAAGGAATTATAGCCAGAGTTTTTGTTTTAGAAAGAGAAAAGGGGAATATAGATATGATAGGATAAAAAATGGATTATTGAATCTACCGTGAAAAGAAAAAAAGGAGAGTATAGATTTAAGATAAAAAGGTAGATTAGTGAATCTACTTTTTAAAAAGCAACTACTAGTTTTAAATGTTTTACATTAGATTGGACTTTTATATTTTGTATACTGAGATTTATTTTGTTAAAACACTGTACATACATTTCTACTCTTTCCCAAGGTATTATACATTTAAAACTCATTTAATAATGTAATGCAAATTTCTAGTCCTTGAAAGTTATTATTACCAGCTCTTTAGGATAATAAGAAAATGCAGGTTAGTAGTTAAATCACCTACTATAATCAAACTTGTAGTCATAATAGGTATATTTTCAAGGTCAAACAAAGATACATTTTAGATAGACAGGCCATCTTCAAAAACTTCAAAGATCTACAGAATATGTCATTTAAGATGTTTTAATAGCATAGGTTCTTTTTTTAATTTTTTGACAATGAGACATGTCTGCTCTTGGCAGCACCAATCTACTTCAGAGAAGATAATGGACATTGAAGAAACTCAACATTAAGTTTACTTTCTTTGTGGCAAAAGAAAGTCACTGGGCAAGAAAATGTCCTTACCTCGACTGGTGACATGCTGTTCTAATTCAACAAGCAGGACACAAGAGAGTGGCTGCCAAACATTGTCCAAACAAGGAGGGACAGCCCTTCAAAATATCCTGCTTCTTAGAGAAATCTGTCAGAAATGCTAGACGTGTACGCTGAAGATAGATGCCCCAATGTTGCAGAGGAACTTCAGCTGACTGTCTAGGCCAGCCAGTTGTTTCTGTTATTACTCACACTTTTTGCAAGTCATTTGCTCATACTTCTTGCTTACTCAGTTAATATTATTCCTTTTTGGGTCTCTGAGGGAGTTGAACACTAGATAGTTATAGTTTTCCTTATTTACCAGATGCAGAACGCAATTTATGAAAGTAAGTAAATTACATACAAGACTTTGGACTCATCAAGATAGCATAGATATGGAGTATTTTCTCTAAATTTGTCTAATGGAATTGGACAAGACATCGTTGTTCTATTTATTGCCTGTATATATTATATATCGTTATGGTACTTCTGTATATAGTTTTTCTATATTAGTCATAGCCTTTTCTCATTTAGACAGAAAAGGGAAATATAGTAATATTTATGTTTTGATAATAAAGTTTGCCTAAAGCTCAGAAAGGTAAAACTAAGCCCTAGAGGTCAGGTAGTGGTAGCTCACACCTTTAATCCCAGGAGGCATCTCCCAAGAGGCAGATGAATCTCTATGAGTTCAAAGCTATCCTGGGCCACACAAGATCAATACTTAAGCAAATCCAGGTAGTGCTGGCTCACTCCTTTAATCCCAGTACTAGGGAGTTACATGGCTTTAATCCCAGCACTAGGGGGAATATAAACTAGAGAGGCAAGAGAGTCTTAGTCTATTTAGTCCGCTTAGTCTGCTGTCACCCAGCCTTAGTTCAGGTTAAGACTTCTCTAGTAGCTTGACTGCCTTCCTTTTCTGGTTTTAGTTTGAACTCTTATATTAGCTTCTCAATTTTTATTATTCACTCTACGAATCAGGTGCCTTAGGCAGGCAAGGTGAAACAACATCACATTTTTACATAATTGTACAAATGCACCATAAACAAATACAACTTTTCCTTACACAGTTAAACAAATGTTCTTTTCCATAACAGACATCTTTTTTTATTTTACATACTAATCCCAGTTCCCTCTCACTTCCCTCTACCCTCTTCTCCAACTTCCTCCCAACCCATCCCTCTCCATCCACTTTTCAGAGAGGGTAAGATCTATCATAGGGAGTCAACAAAGTCCTACACATCAGGAGGCAGAACTAGGGCTCTCTCTCCTGTATCTCGGCTAAGTAAGGTATCCCTCCATGGGCGCCAAAATGACAGTTCATGCACAAGGATAAATACTGGTTCCACTGACAGTGGCCTCACAAACTGCCCAAGTCACACAACTGTCATCCATATGGTTATTAAATACCTTAGAAGGTCAGTTACTTCACTCCTTTACTTTTTAAAAATGTATTTAAATGTATATGATTCTTCTGCCCTGTATGTTTGGTGATGGTGCATTCCTGCAATACACAGAAACCAGGAAAGGGCATTTCATGGAACTAGAGTTACAGTTTTTGTGAGCCACCACATTAACTGCTGAGCCATCTCTTCTACTTACGTTTTTGTATGAGTAAGATCAGTATAGATTTTGGTGATATCTTTAGTTTTGTTTTATTTGTCTGTAACTGTTTAAAATGGGGTTGATTTGTGTGGAGATCTATTTACTAACCTTACAGTTTAAACTGGTGCCTTCCTGCTTTTGTGAAATAAGTGCAGACCTAGAATGAATGTTGAACTGTTTGGAGGAATTTCCAGTGAGGCCTTGAGTTTTTGTCTTTTGCTTTAATTTGTTTTGGTTGTAGCCACGTGGTAGTAGTACACACCTGCAATCTCAGAACTTGGGAGGCAGAAGCAGGTGGATCTCTGTGAGTTCAAGGCCAGCCTGGTCTACAAGAGCTAATTCCAGGACGACTAGGACTGTTAAACAGAGAAACCTTGTCTTGAAAAACATTATTTTGATTGGTTTTATTGTTCTTCTCACTACTGTTGATCTATTTGGCTGACTCTCTGTATATCTGTTAGTAGGCAGTCCTTTTTCAATAACATAATCAGTAGCCTAGACATGAGAGGGTGATCCTCCATTTCAGTTTCCTTCTAAAATGAATTGGTGGTTACATCACAGCCTCGGTGTCATGAAATAAATGCGTGAAGCTCACTGGATTATGTAGATTGCAATCTCAATGAAATACACATTTGTAATCCTGCCAATCTCACCCACCTGCCACACACATGTATGGATATTTTAGGACTCAGTGACCTTTCAGGATGTGCTTGTGAACTTCACTCAGGAAGAGTGGGCTTTGCTGGACCCTTCCCAGAAGAGTCTGTACAAAGATGTGATGCTGGAGACCTGCAGGAACCTCACTGCTATAGGTAAGAATGTGAGTTTTCATCTGCTTTCTAAATAAGGGGGCAAGTGTTTCTTGGTTACCAGTGCTCTACTATAAATTATGCTGTGTTAAAGGAAGAACATGGTGAGGAATTCAGGAATGGTTACAAGGTTCACTGAAGCTTGAAACTTAAATTTTTCAAAATTTCCAACAATATTTACATTTTCTGGTACTATATTTTAGGCTACAAATGGGAAGCCTACAAGAGTGAAGAACCTTGTCAAAGTTCTAGAAGAAATGGAAGGTAATTCTCATGTGAAAGCTAGTACAAAGGTCCCTTTGAAGGAATTTTAACATCCCCTGGTAGTTTCTGGGCAATCAACAGGAAAAAAAAAACAAGCACAGCTTTAAATGTATTGATAATTATTACATTTTCACAAAGCTTTATTCTTCAGTGTAAAGTAGCTGTTTTGTGTTTCTAATACATTTCACTAAGAAACAACACTAGGACCCTGGTATTAAAATATCTCTTTTTTTAGCCATAGTCCTGTGAGCTGTAAACAAACTATAGAGCTAGCAAGTCCATTTATTTTCAAATCATTCATGTTTGACACCTTAATTAGGGGATCGGTGTATGTCTAAGACCTTATAGTACACAAATAGACCACAGTGAAGCAAGCAGTACTCAAAGATGCTTGTAGTGATGCACCAAAATACAGTGAGAGGGACAGTCAATGGAAGGCAGCAAAGTAGATAGGAGCACTCAGGTGTCCTGCCAGATAAAACTTAAGCAGCCAGGGCAGTGTGACATTGAAAGAGTCTGCCTGCCTACTATAGAAACATCCACGAAAAAGGAGCTCCTCGATGCTTCTGAGGACAGTTTCTCTGTCTGCCACTCTGTGGGTGTACCATACTGTACATCACGCTTTTCCTACTTTTGTTTATTGTTTTCTTTTTAAACCTAGTTTTTCTTAAGTGACTAAACAGGTGGAAGATGGTATCTCAAAGTTGTTTTGATTTGCATTTCCCTGATCACTAAAAAAGTTGAACATGACCTTAAGTATCTTTTGGCAATTTGCACTTCTGTTGAGAATTCTCTGTTCAGTTCAGTACCCCATTTCTAATTGGATATTTTAGAATTTTAATGTCTAGTTTCTTGAGTTCTTTATATATTTTGGAGATCAGACCTTTGTCTGATGTGGGGTTGGTGAAGATCTTCTCCCATTCAGTGGGTTGCCTTTTTGTCTAAGTGGCTGTGTCCTTTGTTTTACAGAAGCTTCTCAGTTTCAGAAGGTCCAATTTACTCAGTGTTTCTCTTATTGTCTGTGCTGCTGAGGTTATACGTAGGAAGTAGTCTCCTGGGCCCATGTGTTGCAGGCTACTTTCCACTATCTGTTCTATCAGGTTCAATGTGGTCAGATTTATATTGAGGCATTTAATCCATTTGGATTTGATTTTTGTGCATAGTGATAGTTGGGGATATATCTTCATTCTTCTACAGGTTGACATCCAGTTATGCCAGCACCATTTGTTAAAGATGCTTTCCTTCTTTCATTGTATAATTTACCTCCTTTGTCAAAAATCATAATTTGTGAATTAATATCTGGGTCTTTGATTTGATTCCATTAGTCAACATCTCTGTTTTTGTGTTAATACCAAGCTGTTTTCATTACTGTAGCTCTGTAATAGAGTATGAAGTCAGGAATGATAATGCCTCTGGAAGTTCCTTTATTGTATAGGATTGTTTTGACTATCCTGGGTTTTTTGTTTTTCCATATAAAGTTGATTATTGTTCTCCCAAGGTCTGTGAAGAATTTTGTGGGTGTTTTGATGGGGATTGTATTGAATCTATAGATTGCTTTGGTAGAATTGCCATTTTTACTCTGTCGATTCCACCAATGCAAGAGCATGGGAGATCCTTCCATTTTCTGGTATCCTCTTCAGTTTCTTTCTTCAAAGCCTTAAATTTCTTGTAAAATAGATCTTTCACTTCCTTGGTTAGTGTTACCCCAAAATACTTTATGCTATTTGTGGCTATCTGAGAAATGTGATGCTTCTGATTTCCCTCTCTGCTTCTTTATCCTTTGTGTATAGGAGCGCTACTGATTTTTTTGAGTTGATCTTGTATCCTGCCACATCACTGAATGTATTTATCAGCTGTAGGAGTTCTTTGGTATAGTTTTAGGGGTCACTGATGTACACTATAATATCATCTGCAAATAACAAAAGTTTGACTTCTTGCTTTCCAATTCGAATCCCCTTGATTTCCTTATGTTGTCTTATGGCTATTGTTAGAATTTCAAGCAGTATATTGAAGAGATATGGAGAGAGTGGACAGTCTTTTCTTGTTCCTGAATTTAGTGGAATAGCTTTGAGTTACTCTGATTTAATTTGATGTTAGGTGTCGGCTTGCTGTATGATGCTTTTATTATATTTAGGCATGATCTTTGTATCCTTAGGTTCTCCAAGACTTTTATCATAAAGAGGTGTTGAATTTTCTCAAATGCTTTTTCAGCATCTAATGAAATAATCATGTTTTTTTTCTTTCAGTTTATTTATATGGTGGATTACATTGATAGATTTTCATATGTTGAACCAGCCCTGCGTCTATGGGATGAAGCCTACTTGATCATAATGGACAATTTTTTTGATGTGTTCTTGGATTCAGTTTGCCAGTATTTTATTGAGAATTTTTGCATCGATGTTCATGAGTGAGATTGGTCTGTAATTCTCTTTCTTAGTTGAGTCTTTGTGTGGTTTTGGTATCAGAGTAACTGTAGCTTCATAAAAAGAGTTTGGCAATGACTCTTCTGTTTCTATTATGTGAAACACATTAAGGAGTATAGGTATTAGCTTTTCTTGGAATTTCTGGTGGAATTCTGCATTAAAGCAATCTGGTTCTGGGCTTCTTTTGGTTGGGAGGTTTTTGATGACAGCTTCAATTTCCTCGTGACTTATAGGTCTATTTAAATTGTTCACCTGGTCTTGATGTAACTTTGGTATATGGTACTTATCTAAAAAAAAAGTCCATTTGTTTTACTTTTTCCAATTTTGTTGCAGACAGGATTTTGTAGCAACACCTAATGATTCTTTAAATTTCCTCAGTGTCTGTTGTTATGACCCCCTTTTCATTTCTGATCATGTTAATTTGTGTGTTCTCTCTCTTCCTTTTGATTAGTTTCGATAGGGGTTTGTCAATCTTGTTGAATTTCTCAAAGAACCAGCTGTGTTTCATTGATTCGTTGGATGGTTTTCTGTGTTTCTATTGTTGTTGTGGTTGTGGTTGATAATTGGGGCAGACTGAGGGGCCAGTGACAAAGCCCCACTTTTAATGTGCATAGGAGATGACTGCAGCTGAGGACATATCCTGTCCGAACCCCAAGGGCAGCCCAGTACAGATGCCTGAATACTAACACTTGTGGTACAAGATGAACATGCCAGAGGCATTTCTTTACATCATTTTTATAACTTATATGTTTCTACATGACTTTGAAGTGAGAATGTCTTGCTTTTACATTTTCATCATGTTCAGAAATGGATTCGTTAACTGAGCCTGCTTAGGAATAGACAGAACTCTAGATAAATGTGTAGAGGCTCCCTTAGTCAAATCCACATGCTTCCTTTGCTTTGGAAAAACATTGTTTTGGAAACAACTCCCATGCTTTCCCTGCCTCCTGCAGGTAACAATTTTTCTCATCGCTTCTGTCTTAACTGTTGTGATGGCTAATCTTGGAAGTCAAATTTTCTATATCTGGAATTTACTAAAACCCAATGGGTATACCGATGAGGGATTTTTCTAAAGGTTTTGAAATTAAAGACCTGTCTTTAATCTGGATCATTTGAGGTAATATCCACTTTCATATGCTTGGTTGTTGTGCCCATATCTAACCCAGCACTCAGAAGGCTAAAGCAGCCAGATTTTTGGAGTTTGAGGCCAGCCTTATCTACAGAAATGAATTCCAGGGATTCACAGGAAAACCCTGTCTCAAAAACAACAACAACAAAAAAAAAAACCAATCAGACAAAGAATAAAATCTGCCTTAAATCTGGATCACACTTTCTGGTAGTCTCCTAAATATATGAAGGATGCTTGTTGTGTTTGGTGGTCGTACAATGATGTTGGGATAGACCAGCAAAATCTATTAAACCAAAAGCAAGCTTTATTCTAGAGAAAGAATAAAACCATCATGGGCACACAAAGCTTGTCACCTATAGCTGTGACTACAGCCAGAGATCAGTTTCTGAAACTGTGGCCCTGGGGGCTGTTTTGGAGCCTCTTTCTACAGTAGAATCAAGCACCAGGTGTGTGTCAAAGAGCTTTTACATGATCGTAGTGGATAATTTTTCTAATGTGTTCTTGGATTCGGTTTGCCAGTGGGAAGTATTCTACAACATATGGGCACAGGAGACTGTTTCCTACGTATAACCCCAGCAGCACAGACATTAAGGGCAACATTGAATAAATGGGACCTCCTGAAGCTGAGCAACTTCTGTAAAGCAAAGGACACTGTCACTAAGACACAAAGGCAGCCTACTGACTGGGAAGAGATCTTCACCAACCCTGCAACTGACAAAGGTCTGATCTCTAAAATACATAAGGAACTCAAGAGACTAGACTTCAAAATGCTAATTAACCCATTTAAAAAATAAGGCGCTGAACTGAACAGAGATTTCTCAACAGAAGAAGTCCAAATGGCCAAAAGACACTTAAGGTCATGCTCAACCTCCTTAGCAATCAGGGAAATGAAAATCAAAACAAATTTGAGATACCATCTTACACCTGTCAGATTGGCTAAAATCAAAAACACCAATGATAGCCTTTGCTGGAGAGGTTGTGGAGTAAGGGGTACACCCATCCATTGCTGGTGGGAATGCACACTTGTGCAACCACTTTGGACAGCAGTGTGGCGGTTTCTCAGGAAATTCGGGATCAACCTACCCCAGGACCCAGCAATTCCACTCTTGGGAATTTACCCAAGAGATGCCCAATCATATTACAAAAGCATTTGTTCAACTATGTTTATAGCAGCATTATTTGTAATAGCCAGAACCTGGAAACAACCTAGATGCCCTTCAGTGGAAGAATGGATGAAGAAACTGTGGAATATATACATATTAGAGTACTACTCAGTGGTAAAAAACAATGACATCTTGAATTTTGCATGCAAATGGATGGAAATAGAAAACACTATTCTGAGTGAGGTAACCCAGACCCAAAAAGATGAACATGGATGTCCTCACTCATAATCGGTTTTTAGCCATAAATAAAGGACATTGAGCCTATAATTCGTGATCCTTGAGAAGACAATAAGAAGGTGAAACCAAAGAAAAGCATATAGTTATCCTCATGGATATTGGAAGTAGACAAGATTGCCGGGCAAAAATTGGGAACTTGAGGGTGGGGTGCGTTGAGGGCAAGGGGCGATGGGGAGAGAAATGCGTGAAGGGGAGGATCGGGAGAGATGGGGAAATGGGATGCTTGGGATATAGGAAGGGTGGATATGGGAGCAGGGAAGCATATATCCTAATTAAGGGAGCCATCTTATGATTATTAAGAGACTTGACTCTAGAGGGGTTCCCAGGCATCCAGGGAGATGCCCCCAGCTAGTTCCTTGGACAGCTGAGGAGAGGGAGTCAGAAAAGGCCAGATCCTATAGCCATACTGATGATTATCTTGCATATCACCATAGAACCTGCATCTGGCGATGGATGGAGATAGAGACAGAGCCCCACATTGAAGCACCGGACTGAGCTCCCAAGGTACTGACGAGGAGCAGAAGGAGGGAGAACATGAGAAAGAAAGTCAGGACTGTGAGGGAACCTTCATCTGGCAATGGATGGAGATAGAGACAGAACCACAAATTGGTGCACTAGACTGAGCTCCCAAGGTCCAAATGAGGAGCAGAAGGAGGGAAAACATGAGCAAGGAAGTCTGGACTGCGAGGAGTGCTCCCATCCACTGAGATGGTGGGGCTGATCTATTCGGAGCTTACCAAGCCCAGCTGGACTGCGACTGAAAAAGCATGAGATAAAATCAGACTCCCTGAACAGGGCGGACAATGAGGGCTGCTGAGAAGCCAAGGACAATGACACTAGATTTGGATCCCACTATGCATACTGGCTTTGGGGGAGGGCACTGACCTGTTTGGATGCTCACTTTCCTGGACCTGGATGGAGGGTGGAGGAACTTGGACTTGCCACAGGTCAGGGAACCCTTACTGCTCTCTGGTCAGGAGAGGGAGGGGGAATGGAGGGAGGAGGGGGATTAATGGGAGGCGGAGAGGAGGCAGAAATTTTTTAATAAAAAAGAAGAGCTTTTACAACCTTAAGGTCAAGCTTAAAGTCACATTACATTGTTAGTTTTACAACTTTTTCTTTATAGAAAATTAGAATGTTAACTTAGAGTGTTTGTGAAAGTTAGCGGCTGGCACAGCCACTTTTCACTGTGCCTGAAAGAATGTAAGGCAGAGAGTAGAGTTACATACAGGGACAGTTAAACCTTAGAAGAATACAAGCAGAGGGTCCCGTAGAGGCAATAGCTAGAAGCTAACCTTTTTGCTAGTGCCACATCCACGGCTCTCCAGCCTGTGTGACAAAATGCCTCTCAGGTGGAGGCCCTTTCAAAATGAGGGGATCATGCTTCCTGGAGCTTAGCCCCCCCCGGCTCCCTGGCAGTCTGCTTGTGTTGTGGTGCCTGATGGGTCTCCAGGACCTCGTTCACTTTGTTCCTGGTGATGGTTCTTTGCGTTGGCTCTGCTGTTTTCTTTCTCCGTCTTATTTTTCTCTTTCAAAAAACTTAATCTGTTCAAGGAACCAGGAAATATTCCCAACGGCTCCTTGAATATGGAGGAACTGATGCGTCAATTCCCTCCCTTGATTCAGGCCATTAATGTTATGATTTAGACTGCGGCTTGCTCTCTGGGGGAACTTATGGATACCCTAGAATAAAAGGAGCTCATGATAGTAGAAGATGGGTAAATTATGAAGAAAAACATATGGAGTGACATTAGTTACCATCTATGGAGAGGCTAGCCAGAATGAGAAACCTTTGGTGCATTTTATATAGTAAAAAAAGCAGGCTATTCTTGACAATATGAAGCCAGCCATTCAATATTGGAGCAAACCCTGGGGGTGGAATTCTAAAGAATACATTTGGGTTACCTTCAGGGCAGACATGATTTAGGGCCATGAGAAAGTTAGCAGTTGGTTAATGGTGTGAGATGAATTTCAAAGAAAAGCTCTGCCCACCTGATCCTGACCGCAAGACTTGATAAGAATAATCAACTGCCTATAATCATTTTTTATATGTAAGCTTTTGTGTCTGCCAACTTCCTTCTGTAATCTCATAAAAGTGATGCTTGGATTGTAGTAAATTTGCAGCAGATTCAAACCTCATTAGAGTTGTGTCTGTCTGTCATTTGCGGAATCCTGGGTTCTCCTTAGCCTTCACTCCTGTTCTCCCTAGGTCTTCGATCTCCAAGAGAGTCGTCCACAGCATGCTACTACCTGCCTAGCTGGAAAGGTAAAAGCTTCCCTATATACATAGTGGTTGCCAGAATGTCTGTTCTTAAGGCAGAAAGTGTTTGCTAAAGGTTAACAGTGGCTGACGCCAGCTCTCTCTCTCTCTCTCTCTCTCTCTCTCTCTCTCTCTCTCTCTTTCTCTTTTCAAAAATGTGATTGGTCTTAAAAGTTTTTATTTCTGTATTTCTGTAATGGACCTTTAATTTCTATATTTTATTCCTGGACTCTTCATTATTGAAGAAGGAAGCTCTCTCTTTGCCTGCTTGTCCTAGCTCTGGCTACCAAGTTCACTCCTTTACCAACATTAGAGTCTGCTTCCTTGAAATTTTGGTATAAATTGAAGACAAGCTGGAATATCCAGCCTCATGAATTTAACAACTACTAGACTCTTCAAATTTCTATTGTTTGGCAGTCATTTTTGGATTACCTGGACAATAGCTTGTAAGACAGTCTAATAAATACACTTTCTACATATATTGAGAGATCATTCTACCAGTCCTATTCATGTAGACAACTTTGAATATTGCTGTTGTGAGTTTTCTTTTCACCTGCACATTGAGGAAGATGTGATGGCATTAGTGCGCATAAACACTTTTTTCCTAGTCTCATTATTCTCTAAGTACTCAACTTTCCCTGAAGACTACTCTTTATTATTATCCATTTGCCAACAGTTTGTTCTGAATTTCAGAAATAAGACTCCAAAGGAATGGAGCCATCATGCAGCTTTTTGGTGGGAGAGAGACTTATTATCTGTTTTTAATCTGTGATCTAGTTCTTGCTTTTCTTTCCTGGTTATCTGAAGTCCTTGTAACAACCAGGTAAAATTTACCTTCAGTTCATCTTGTAGAACTTTAAGACAATTCTGAAGCCATTACGGACAACTCACAGTACTTCCCCACCTCCCCTGGGAACCAAGGACATAACAGCTATGCATGCATGTACTGAGATGTTGGGAACTTTCCATCTCCCTGATTAGTGGCAAGATAACCCTTAGGTGTTGACTCAGTTACTGATGTTTTGACTTAGTCTCTGGGAAGGGGCAAAGTGACCCTCAGAAGTTTTCCCTTACCTCATCTGATCTGGCAACCATTCTCTAGCTAATTATTGGTAATAGCCTTTTTGAATAAGCCAATCATAATAGTTAAAGAACAACCTCCAGACACCACTTCCTTCTGTGGTCTTTCCCTTTAAAAATAGCCTATACCAGACACTCAGGGTCTTCTAGCCTCCCGATTGCTGGAAGTCCCTGTCATGAATTAATAAAATTAATTATTAATTTAATAATACAGAATTAATAAAAATCCTCAAGCTTTTACATCAGTTGTGATATGAGAGATGGTCTCTTGTGGTGACTCCTCCTCCTCAGTGATTGGATGCTAGGGCCCAACAATCTGACCTCAGTATGGTGTCACATACATGTTGTGCCCAGATTACAACCAACAGAGAGACTACCAGAAACCAGAGAAACCCAGGCTGCAATAAGCAAGGTTTATTGTTAGTGTAATATGAACTAGTTCGGTACTGTCTCCAACACTCCCTCACAGCGAGGTAGAGAGGAGTTTGGAGTCCCTCTGTTGGGTTTGCTTTTTTAAAGGTACAGAGCACAAGCTAGCCCTTAAGCCATCACAGGGGTTTGGCATGGGTGCAAGATCTTTGCTCCCTCTCCCATCCTGTTTTGTCAGCTTGTTCTAGGTTTTCAAAGCAAGGCAACCCTGCCCCTGAATCAGGCCATCTTTATCAGGCTCCACCAGCCAGGTGGCCAGGAGTCCTTGTGCTTAGGAATTTCCCAAATGGAGGGGCAAGGTCACTATCTTTCTGGGAACGTGAAGCTAGTTTCTAATTTTAAAACGTTTTGCTAGGAAATTCCTTCTCATCCCTTTGAGAAAGGGATGTGTGTTATGCCCAAATCTGGGGATCCCCACAAAGACCAGCAAAGGAGACTGAGTCCCATATGTAAAAGCAAAGAGCCTTTATTTAAATCAAGTTTGCAAACTCAGTCTCTCCACATGTCCAACGTATTGGAATAAGTGGAGAGTCCCGAGCTCCATTAGAATAGGGTTTTTATAGTAGTAAATGTGGGGTGAGTGTAATGGATTATTAAAAATTGTTGCAAGAATCCCAGCAGTGACAGGCAGTGGGCAGCGGGTCTTCTTTTGTATCTTTAAATCTCCCTTTAGCTGTTAATATTCTGGGCATCCTTCCACCTGTGGGACAGGGACATAGGATATTGTGGCCTGCATATGCTAGATAGCCACATTGTGTCAAGGAGAAGAATGGGAAGTGCCTGTGGAGAGCAGGAAGATAGCAGGGTCTGCTATTGGAGCCAGAGGCACATGCTATGGAAACATATCTCTGCTGATCTAGAAAAGGTCTTTGGGATGAAAGGCAGGGTCATGAACCATTGAGCTGTGTCTTTAATTTTCTTTTTTAAAATTTTATTTAATTAGGTAATTAATTAATTAATTAATTAATTTTTTTTCAAGACAGGATGTCTCTGTAGCTTTGGAGCCTTTCCTGGAACTAGCTCTTGCAGATTTTTCTTTCTTTCTTTCTTTCTTTCTTTCTTTCTTTCTTTCTCTCTCTTTTCTTTTCTTTCTTAATTTTTTAAATTTATATTTAGGTTTTCGAGACAGGGTTTCTCTGCACCTTTGGAGTCTGTCCCAGAACTAGCTCTTGTAGATCTCTCTCTCTCTCTCTCTCTCTCTCTCTCTCTCTCTCTCTCTCTCTCTCTCTCTCTCTCTCTCCTCTGTCTCTCTCTCTCTCCCTCCCTCTCTCTCTGTCTCTCTCTCCCTCTCACTCTCTCTGTCTCTGTCTCTCTCTCTCTCTCTCTCTCTCTCTCCATCCCTCTACTGTCTTTCGAAACAGGGTTTCTCTGTACCTTTGGAGCCTTTCCTGTAACTAGCTCTAGTGGACCAGTCTGGTCCAGAAATCAAAGACATTCACCTACCTCTGCTTCCCAGGTGCTGGAATGAAAGGCATGCTCTACCACCATGACCACCCAGCTGAGCTGTGTCTTTTTAAGCACAGTATAACTCTATGGGAGGTGCTCATGTCACTCAGGCCTCACTAGCCAATCAGACCCTCCTGGTGACCTGCCAGTCAGAAGTTGTGCAGGATTCTTCCGGTGGCAGCCATTTTCAAGCTTGACTTTGAGGAGAAGTCAGCATCAGTGGTTTTGTGTGCTCTGCTGTGAGTGCAGGAATCTGAGCAAGGAGCATGGACAAGCTGGAAAACGACAATGTGGTGAGCTTGGGGTATTCTCAGACCGGGAGAAGAGGCTAGTTGAGCCATGGGAGACAGTGTGCTGCATCCTCCTCTGGCCGCGTGGGAGCTGGTGACCAGATGCAGAGTTCATCCTGTTTCTGCCTGGTCCTGCTTGGCCTGCATGCCCCAGCAGGGTCTGCATGATCCTGCATGATTCTGCATGTTCTTTAAAATTCCCGAGCTGGCTGGCAGCCTCTGAGTAACTTCACTATCCTTAATGCGCTTGTTCAGAGATTTGGGAATGGGACTGTGCTTGGAAATACCATTGCTGTTGACTTGACTGTGAAATATGGGCTCCCTTAGTTCTTGTATTGTCGCAGTGGAACACAGATTTGCCAAAGTCACATAGCCCTGGTCTGTCTAGTAACTTCCAGAAGTTCTGCACCTTGAACATTTACTATTTAGGTTTAGGATTCATCTGGAGTTAATTCTGTGGAGCTTGTAAACAGGATTTCCTGTATGGAGCAGCACTCCACTGCTAACTGTGATGTGGAAGAGGAGAACTGATGGGAATAGAATTGATGGTGTAAGGAATTACCAGTTCTTGGGAAACGTTAAGTCACAAAGTAGAATTTAGGTAAGGAAGAACTGCATCCCAAATACCCCAAAGGCAATGGTATTGTAATGTTGTCTGTTAGAGATTAAATTAGTATGATAGAATATACAAGTTTGTTCCCCAGGATTAACCAGCTACATTCCCATAACAAAGGAGACAAGCCTGATTTACAACCAGCACAAATGCCCATCCCCCCCATCAAAAAACTGGCTTCTAAATGCTGCTCAAGGGGCCATTACAGGGTCACAACCAACATAAAGTCCTGTTGTGCCATAAAGGTATATTAATTCTAGAATTAATTTCCAGTCTTTTTGAGTCAAGGTCTCCTATTTTGACTGCAATGTGCTTGAACCCTGTCTGTAGCCCCACAATGCAATGTCCTTGTTTTCTTCTTGACCAAAGACTCTAAACCTTAGATTGCACAACTGCAGCACCACACAGTTCTAAAATTGTGTTAGAGCCACATAGTGGACAACTGTCCATTGCAAAACAGGAAACTGTCCATTGCAGAACAGGGAAAGGATTTGTGTGTGGAGCTTGGCTTCTCCCTTCAGATCAGAAGAGGAAGAACATCGTTCTGTGTTCACTGCAGGGGGAAACAGACTAGATAATAGCTAGGTCACAGATGAAGTTGAAGTCAGTGAATTGCAGCGATCTCCATTACAAAGAAGGACTGATGGGGCATAGTGAGTGATTTTGTAATTTCCCTGCAGGTATTAATTCCTTCCAAGTGAATGGAGACAGACAGAATTGTTAGGTGTACAATTTAGGGAGGATAGCTTGAACTATTAAGTATTCAGTTTCCAATTAGAGAACTCTCCTACGCAGAGATGTTAGTTGACATAGTTAAGTCAGCTGAAAGGTTTGAGAAACAGGCACTGACTGTAACACCGGCACATTATGTCACCCAGTAGCGAACATTTTACATGGAACAAAGTCATACAGTCTCTTATTAATGGCATTCTCTCTATCAGGGAAGGGTCTACTCCATTTCACATTTAGTATAGATAAGTGTTCCATTGCTTTTTTTTTTTTTTATCATTTTAAAGCATCTATTATTGGTATTATTTGTAACATTCATTTTCTTTAAATGCATTACTGCTATATTTTTCAATGTTTCCTAGTTTAAGAATTTCATTCGCTTTGTTTTTCTTAAGTGCTGTTTGTTTGTTTGTTTGTTTATTTATTTATTTATTTATGTCAGTTTAGAGCAGGGTTTCTTAACCTTGGTGGTCACAGCTCCCTTTGGGGGATCAAATGACTCTATCACAGGACTGGCCTAAGACCATCAGAAAGCACAGATATTTTATATTATAATTCATGACAATAGCCAAAATATAGTTATGAAGTAGCAGTGAAAATAATTTTATAGTTGGGGGTTCAACACCTCAGGAGGAACTGTTTTAAAGGATCACAACATTAGGAGGATTGAGAACAGCTGGTTTTTATCAATGTCTCCTGTAGCTCAGGCTTCCCTCACACTATGTAATTGAGAATTGCTTTGAACACCTACTCCTGCCTCTGCTACCCAGTGCTGTAAAGACAGTCGTGCAACTCCTTCCATGCTGGACCTTGACTGGTCTGTGGGAAGGAGAAATAGATTAGTGAAAGAGTATCCTCCAACTTCTCCATATTTTATTGTGAATTTATAAATGAAGTAGGACCGGTGTAAGAATTTAGTTCCCTGACCAACTGTAAAGCAAGCATAGTCACAAAAGAAAAAGGGATGGGCAAGAAAGAGGGTGAAAACTTTTCTGCTGTGACAGTAGTTGACATTAGCAATGAGTAGTGACACACCACAGACCATGCCTTCAAGAATCGGTACAAAAATTGAACTTATTATTAAGCCAAATTACTGTAGTTACAGGAGTTCAAGCAAACTAGAAGAACTGGATAAAATGGTGTGGTCCTGTCTAACATGACTGTATACCCCGAGAGAAATGATGTGAGTTGTTCTTGGTGTGATCTAATCCAGATCCCCAGTCTATGGAGCACATGACCGTGAAGCTTGTTTCAACTTTTTAACCATATGTTTTGATATTATGATTACATTATTTTCACTCTCTCTCTCTTGCTTCCAATTGTTCCCATGGACCCTTTATTATGTTCTAATCCATGGCCTCTGTTTGTTTAACAGTTACTGTTTGAATGTGTCCTGTGTTTGTTTGCAGGACCTCCCTGCTATGAAGTAAAGGGTTGGCTGAACTGGACATTGAGTGTGTAATGGAATGTGTGCATATAGGACCCTGTCCCTTGGAGGAGGAACAGAAAGTACTCTAGGAGAATGGAGGTTTTGACTAAAGTACAAATTTCCTAGATTAGGGTCTTGTCTTCCCTAGTGTGGAAGAACAAACCTGGAGGGTTTTTGCTCTCAGAGACATTTGATTTCTGTTCACCCAGTATCGTAACTGCCAGTGTCTTGAAGCCCAGCTGGGTGGTTCTAGCTAATGAAGGACTCTGCTTGGCAATCAGGAGCATCAGTAGGAGGTAGCTCACAGGTTCTTTCCAGGATTCTCTTGTTCTGCTGAAGGGAGCTGTAAGGAGGACCACAAAGCCATGCCATGGTGAATGTAGGGGCTCTAATAGAAATCCCTAGTTTCTGAAGCACATGGCCATGAATCCTGTTTCAACTTTTCAAAATAATTTTTTGAGATTATATCATCTCCACATTCTCTTTCCTGTCTCCAAGCCTTACCATGGCTTCTCATTACTTCTAATTCATGGCCCATTTTTCTCTAACAACAGTTGTGAATGTGACCTGTGTTTGGCTGCAGGATTTCCCAGATGAGAGGCGATGGGTTGGCTGCACTGCACATTGAGTGTGTAATGGAATGTGATTTGGATGTTGATCAGGGTATGCTCTAGGAAAGTGGATGACTACTACTAAAATACAAACTTTGTGGACTAGGGCCCTGCCTACTGGGCTGGAAAGGCAGAACAGAAAGTGCTGTGCTGTCTGAGTCATTTCATCTCTGATCACCCATTAGGGGAGCTGATCATATTCTGAGGCCCAACAGGGAGGTCTTAGCCAATGAGGGACTCTGGAAAGTCTTAGCAATCAGGAAGAATAGTGGCAGGTAGCTTGCAGGTTCTCTCCAGGATTCTTCCCTACTTTTGTTGTGATAAGTTGTAAGGAAGACCACACACAAGCTATGCCATTGTGGGTGTAGGGTGTTCACGACAGGTCTGTAGAGCTGTCATTTCTGCTGGGGGTGTGGATGGATCATGAGCCAGGCTGTGGTTCTGTTGCTCTGTGTAATGACCTGGGCAGTGCTCTTTGTCCCTGCCTCCCTGTGTATGAATTTCCTAGGGAGAGGAAGACTCTGTAGCACTGGCATGGTAGGCTATAGTGCTTACAATAACCAGTGTACACACAGGGACATGCTTTTGGTGTGCAGTGGGAAGACAGATTTGAAAACTGATACTCTGGTTTCCAGAAGGTCTGAATATTGCTGTCTACTTTGCAGTTTGTCTTATAAATATTTGAAGTGATTTAAAAGCTGGTAGAACAATGGTGATGTTGATGGTCTTTTAGCCATATGTGATTAAAATGCTTTTAACTTTCTGCTACCCACAGCTGCAATGGCGTGATTCATTGATATTTAGTTCCAGGGGACAAAGGGAGTCTCTGAGCTGCAGAGATTTCTTAGGTGTGTATGGTGTTGGGTAGGTAGATAGAGCAGAATCTATACCTTGTGCTATAATCTATTTGATAGGAAGCAGAAATTATTCTATATTGTTTTGGGATTGGGCATCAGTGGGGCTGGTTTTACCTGAAAACACAAGGAGGTCTAAGGGGCTGCAGAACCATAGCAGGAAAAATATGTAGCTACCAGGAAGCCTTGCTTAACTCTGTTCTTTGTGTCTAGATTTTTTTAACTCTCAGGTTTTATGTTGATGTAGTTGCCTCATTTTGGCACCATTTGGTTGATGGAAGGTGTTTGTTTGTTTCCTGGATGCCCAGAAATCATTACAGAGTCTCTTGATTACAATACTGTTTGTCCAATAGCTTTGACTTCTTATTAAGTAACACTTAATCTTAAATTAACTCATTTCTATAAATCTATGTATTGCCATATGGCTGTGGCCTACTGGTAAGGTTCTGTCTGGCATCTGTCTCCTTGGCAGCTACATGGTGTCTGCCCTGACTCTCCTTTCTCTTCACCTCTCTCTTTGCTCAGAATTCCCACCTTGCTCTATTATGTGCTGCCATAAGTCCAAAGTAGATTTTTGTATTAATGGGAATAAAACATATTCACAGCTTACAGACGGGAATCCCACATCTTCCTGGAAGCTATAACTGTAGTGATCCTAGAAATTGCCATTATCTTCTGTTTTGGGTAAATGAAAAGTCTGATTGTCCTCAATAAAACAGTCACAGCATTGTCTTGCTGTAGCCTTTCCCGCCCAAGTCTGGATTTATTCCTTGTGGCCTCTTATGTATCAGGTGATCTTAGCTTGACACATAAGCACAGGTGCTTAGAAGACTTCATGAAAAATTTATCTAGAGATCATTTGTGTGACATTTTTGCCCTAATCTTTCTTATTCTCTCCATGTCTTGAGAAAGTGTGTGGGTAGAATTACAAAGGAATAAACTGATTTCCTGTATAAAATATTGCTTCTATTGGATGGTGATTACTGATGACTCATTCAGGTCTACTGTGAAAAAAAAAATGAAGAAGAAAAAGACAACAAGTGTAGCTGCAAGACTCTCTCCCATCTGCCAGCTCCCAAGTCACCATTCGGAGGCTTATATTACTTATAAATATTTGGCCAATGACTCAGACTATTACTGGCTAGCTCTTACATTTAAATTAACCCATAACCCATAGTTTGTATAGATCTGCTTTTCTACATGATTCATGACTTGTTACTTCACATCTTTTTCCTCCTGCAGCTCTGAGTCTCCTTGAATGCTTCTTTCTCTCTGTTTCTATCTGTTTGTATTTCCTAGCTAGCTATATTCTGCCTTGTCATAGGCCAAAACAGGTTCATTCATCAACCAATAAAAGCAACAAATATTCACAGCCTACATCACAAAAAGTCTGTTTTGTTAAGAAAAACAATACTAGGTAGTTTCAGATGGCAGTCTAGTGGTGAAAAAAGGTACAGAGATTATCAAAGATTTTAGCACCATTAAAGGAATGAGCCTCGCTATGCATTTGAATCCTAGCAACATGCTCCAAGTATAAGACTGCATCTAGCTAAGCCCTTAATTCTTGGAAGAAGTACACAAAGTAATTGCTTATCCTAGGACCAACATCATATAGAATTTGCAGCAAATTTGGTCCAAGCTTGGTAGAGTGTATCAAATCTTGGCAGGATTACCTATGTCATACTGATTCAGGAAACATGAAAGATGCAAATTATAAAGATCATGGATTCTTCTTTTGTGATCAGGTCATCACTATTTTGCCCATCTATGTTTGGCAGAGTCAGAGCCCCAGTGAAGAAGAGATTGTGAGAGTTCATTACATGAAGTGGTGGATATGAAACTGGGTCACATTTCAGACCACAGGATGTTGAGATACCCAAGCTATGGGACATCCGCCATGGAGAGCTGCATAGGAGTGTGGAAGTAGCAAGAGTGAGATATATGAGAGGTTGCAGGATGTTGTGTGATATTTTGATCATATTTTGATTTTGAAAAAGCATGTTTGGAGTCAGAGAACAGAGCTAGCTATTTACTGATAAAAGATACCATAGAGCTTTGGAGGACCGTGGATAGAAAGGAGACAAGTAATAAGTTGGGCTGAGAGAGGATCTTGGCCTTTTTTGGATAGAGGAATGGAACAGGAAGAGTCACTGGTGGCTTCTTCACTGTTTCTCAGATCTTTCAGGTTTTTACCCCTGATATCTGACTCCCAATTTTTATTGATAAAGATTAACTAGTTAATGTTTTATCTGTCCCCCTAAAAGATATGCTTAATAAACAGAAAGGAGTAATTAATACCCATAGCTATAGATTGCACAGTAGTTTATTAACTTTATTTTTTTTAATGCTAATGAAAAGGAAATGGCAGCTGTGGAGAAAGTGAAAAGTTATAACCTTTCCTTTTTTATTTAGACAAAAGGGGAAATGTTGTGAAACATTACATCTATTTATGCTGTGGAATATTTATTTAATGATGCAAGAGTGTGTTGCATTCTTTTATGTTGCATTTTTCAACTCTGTGAAGCTGTGTTACTCTGCATGCCTAAAACACCTGATTGATCTAATAAAGATCTGAATGGACAGTAGCTAGGCAGGAGATGGATAGGTTGGGATGCCAGACAGAGAGAATAAATAAAAGGGGAAAAAGAGAGAAGGATTGAGGACCAAGAAAAGAAAGAGAAGAATGTCTGGGACTAACCACCAACTTCACAGTTAGCCACAGAGTAGGAAGTAAAGAAAGGTATATAGAATAAAGATAAAAGCCCAAAGGCAAAAGGTAGATAGAACAATTTAAATTAAGAAAAGCTGACTAGAACCAAGCTAAGACTGGGCATTCATAGGTAAAAATAATTTTCCATGTGATTTATTTGGGAGCTGTATGGTGGGCTCCCAAAAGAGCCAAAGAGTAAAAAAAAAAAAGTAACTAAAAGATGGTATATGCCCAAGACTGGTACAACAGCATCCTGGGGTAGATCTATTCCCAATTTTCTGAGGAACTGCCGTCTTGATTTTCATTGTAGCTCTATAAGTTTGTAAAAGTTTTTTCCCCATAAATAACCAAAGTGATGTAGCTAAAGTGTTGCTCAGCTCATGCCAGTCTACATTTTAAGAATTTTTCATTGACTTGGAATTATTAGGCCTGTTCATATCCCAATTTACAAGTTGGGAGGCTCAGAACCACCTGCTACTCCAGATTCGGGGCATCTGACATGACACCCTCTGTTCTTATACACATGGAAGACATTCTTTCTCACACATAAACATACACAAAATGTGGGGATAAGCTTCTTTTCAAAAGTACTGTGCCTCATAAAACAATTAGAGCAAAACAACTTGCTTTATGTGTATAATACAAATTATACACTGGTTTTTTATTTATTATCTTGCATTTGGTTTGAAAAAGTTTTTATTTCCTCACTCTGGTGCAGACTTACAGGCAATCTTCACTCATAGGAAACAAATGGTGCCTGAGTGATCTTAATCAATACAATTTTCTTCTTATGAGAGAATGAGATCCTTTTAGTAATCAAAACTGTTTTTCATAAAATTAAAACGTCAGGAAGTTTTATGCAAATTTACCAATTTGGTGGACAGCTCTCCTCACCCAATCCAGTTTCTATTATCAGCAAAGGAGGGAACTAGAATGCACAGGATGGCTACCGGCCAGTGATCTTGTTATTTAATTTTGGTTAGTATCTTGTCATTCTTGTTTAAGGAACCATGATATGTATTTGTAGGCCCATTTTTTTTTTTTTTTTTTTTTTTTTTTTGGTTTTTCGAGACAGGGTTTCTCTGTGGCTTTGGAGCCTGTCCTGGAACTAGCTCTTGTAGACCAGGCTGGCCATGAACTCAGAGATCCGCCTGCCTCTGCCTCCCGAGTGCTGGGATTAAAGGCGTGCGCCACCACCGCCTGGCCCTTTTCCCATTTCTTGACCTATCTGTGTTTTCCAATTCTTCATGTTTGTTATGGTTAATATATTGATTTTGTGTTAAAAAGAATCTTCTTGTATATTATCATCTCTACGTTAATTAGCTTCAGCTGTCAACATGATGTAGATTAAAGTCATCTGAGAGAACATCACTTGAGGCTTTGGCCCGATCAAAATGGCTATTTACTGTGTTTGGGGAAAATTGTGTTGATTGATGATTAATATAGGAAGGCTCTTCTCTTTCCCTGATGGTGGATGTCATCACACACTAAGCAAGAGTGACTGAGAAGGATAGGAAAGCTTGCTGAATCTGTGAGAGTGGACTAAGCAAGAGAGAAAGCCAGTAAACATTTTTTTCTTGTGTCTCTTGCCTTCATTTCCTAACTTGAGTTTAAATCCTAAACTTCCACAGTTGTGGGTTGTGATCTGGAAATATCAGTGAAACAAGCCTGTTTATTACCTCATATGCTTTTTTTTTTAGTGAATTTAATCACAGCAAGAATCAAACATGATTAGGTCAAAATTTGGTACACCCAAAGTGATTTTGTTGCTGGGTAGAATGTGGGAATGTTGTCTTTTGGAGGAACGTTGAAAATATTAGGAGTTTAGATGGTAAAAGCCATATACAACTGTCCACAGAGCGTAATTAGCTATTCTTGTAGGACAAGGAATATGGGGGTGTTGAAAGTAATGCACACATTGGAGCTTGAGTTCACAGGATTTTAGTGGGAAATAGACTTCATGAAAAACTTATCTATGGGTCATTTGTATAATATTTTGTTCCCAAGTCATTCCAATTTTCTCCATTCCCTGAGAAATCGAGTAAGGACAAATTAAAAAGTAATTGCATAATTTCTGAGACAAAGTATTAATTCTTTTGGGTGTTTATTACTGATGATTTATTTAGGTCTACAGCGCAATAAAATGAGTGGTGTAGAAAGAAATAAAAAGCCAGTTTTGTGGAGAAAAGCAACACTGCCATTTTTTCTCTCTGCCTTCCAGCCATTCTTATTCGTTCCTACCAAGCTACTGACAAATAGGTATTTTAGACCAGTCCAGTATCATATCTTTACAGAATTAAAGAAATGCAATATAAAAGAATACATCAAATATTTGCATCATCAATATAATAGAATGCATCACATATTTGCATCACTGAAACAATGTTTCACAATATAAACAAATATAACACATCTTAACAATACTATTCCACAACAGCTGACTTTTATTTTGATATAACCTAGGTTGCATTTTGATACCTCAAGATATTGAGATGCCTAAGCTATAAGACATCTTCTATGGAGAGCTTGATGAATATAGGGAGTAGAAGTAACCAAAGAGAGAGATGTATGAGAAGATGCAGAGACAGGGCCATCTAAGTCCTTTGAAACTGAAGCCCTGTGCATCTGAGACAGAGCTACAAGGTTTGATGTTTGTCCTGCTACGCTTCAGTCTTGCCTTGGTTCAATCTTCCCTCACTGTGTCTCCATTTCTCTACTTTGGAGTGTAAATGGTATTCTGTACCATTGTATGTTGGAAAGATGTAGTTGTTTTCTGATTTTTACAAGATGTTATTTACTGTGGGACAATGATCTTGTACCTTGTAAAGATTTGTCACTTGATTGGTATAATAAAGTGCTGACTGGCCAGTTACCAGGCAGGAAGGCTAGGTGGGGTGATCAGAACAGGAGAATTCTGGTAATAGGAAAGGCTCAGTCTGCAGTCATCACCCAGATGCAGAGGAAACACGATGAGAACACCTCACTGATAAAAGGGACCAAACAATGAGGTTAACACAGATAAGATAGTGTAAGATGTAAGAATTAGTTAATAAGGACCCTGAGCTAATCGGCCAACCAGTTTATAATTAATGTAGACCTCTGTGTGTTTCTTTGGGACTGAATGACTGTGGGACAAGTCACTGTCACGTGATCGTCTTGAGCATCAGAAGAGACTTTGAACTTTTGAACAGTGTAGGGACTATTGTGGGCTATGAGTGACTAAATTAATTTTCCTGATAAATACCAGGAGCCTATAGTGACCCAGGTCAAAATGTAATTTATTGAATGAAAAACCTCCCAGATAGGAAGATGTATTTTAATATGTGCCTCTTCTTGGTAACTTTCATTTGATTGCTTGTGAAACCATTAGTAGGAGAAGCCTTTCTGTATGAAATTTCTCACTGGGGATGTGATATGATATAGTAAAGAGAGCTGCTTGTTTGTTCCCAGCTGCTTATCCCAAAGTAATCACACAGAAACTGTATTAATTAAATTACTGCTTGGCCCATTAGCTCTAGCTTCTTCTTGGTTGACTATTACATTTTAATTTAACTCATTTCTATTAACCTGCATATTGCTACATGGCTGTGGCTTACCAGGTAATGTTCCCAGCATCTGTGTCTGGCCGGGATACATAACTTCTCACTGACTCCACCTTCTTTCTCCCAGCATTCAGTTTAGTTTCCCCCCCACCAAAGTTCTGCCCTACAGCTCTGCTGTAGGCCCAAAGCAGTTCCTTTATTAAACAATGATAATCACAGCATACATAGGGGAATCGCATATTACCTCCCACTTTCTGTTTAAATGAAAAGGAAGGTTTTAATTTTAACATAGTAATATTACAAATAAGAAAACAGGTATCATGCAAGAATTACAGTTACAATACTTTATCTTTTATCATAACTAAGGAAAACTAACTACAACTATAAATTCTTCAACTCCATCAAAAACCCCAGAAGGACATAATATTACCTAAATAAACAGGAAGTATATTGTAAGCAACTTCCAAATCTCTAGAAATGACAGACATCTCGTTGCCCAGACAATCACCCGAAGTTCTTCTGCGTTGTTGGGGCATCCAATATTCAGCCCAGAGGCCCATAGTATCCAGCAGACCTTTCCAGGAAGCAGGAAATTTGAAAACCTGTTCTGCCTTGCAATGGAAAAGTCCATCAGTTTCTTCTGTGTCCTGCAGAATGTCTGGCAGACTCTTTCATGAATCAGGAACCCAGAAGAATCATCTCACCTTTAGGCAAGTTCAGCAGTCATTTCTCTGTGGGTCCTGCACGTCCAGTTCATCAAGCAGTCCAGGCAAGAGTACTTTCTTGCCCAGATGTCTAACAAACTCCATAAGGAGCTGCTTCGATGCCCATCATCCTCTTGCAGTAGATTGGTACCACCAGTGTCTCATTGTCATGATAAGTCTTAAGCTCTTAAAACATTTTAAATGTCATATTCTGCAAGTCTCTGAAAGATTTGAAGAATCCCTATCTATCTGAAATACATCTCTGTACATCTAGAAAATCTAACTAACATGACTACAAACTTGACTATTACTATTATAGATGACTCTCTATTTACCTATATTTTAAATTATACATTACATTTAAAATGAGCTGCACAAATACAATACCTTAATCAAGAGCAGAAATGCATATAATAAAATTGACCTTAAATTTGTATCAATAAACCAATGCAAATTTCTATAGCATATCCCCCTTTAAATGTAAAGAAAAAATTTATGAGCAGTATTTCGGAATATGGGCAAAGTTCTCTCCAAACTGCTTCCCTGATTTTTATTTGGCAAAGTGATTTTTTGGACAGGTGTTCACAGCGACCTTTTGGGCAGTCTTGATTCATCAAACCACATTAGTCTTGAAGGATTCCACAGGTTCTCATCTTCTGTGGACATAAAAGAACAACCTCTTTTCCAAAGCAATAAATCCTTAGAACCAAATTCTG